>NC_135656.1:63203905-63386405 GCF_964188315.1 Podarcis muralis | reverse complement strand
GAAGGTCAGCGGTTCGACTCCCCTGACGGGGTGAGCTCCCGTTGCTCAGTCCCTGCTCCTGCCAACCTAGCAGTTTGAAAGCACATCAAAGTGCAAGTAGATAAATAGGTACTGCTGTGGTGGGAAGGTAAACGGCATTTCCGTGCACTGCTCTGGTTCACCAGAAGCGGCTTAGTCATGCTGGCCACATGACCCGGAAGCTGTCTGCGGACAAACGCTGGCTCCCTCGGCCTGTAAAGCAAGATGAGTGCCACAACCCCAGAGTCGGCCACGACTGGACCTAACGGTCAGGGGTCCTTTTACCTTTACCTTTATGTTCCTAAGTAGATTTTTGCAGCTAACGCCTTTCAAAACACCAGCTTGGCATATTCTTCAGCTGTTTCCCATATTCCCCACCCCAAACCCGTAGCGTATATAATCGGTGGATCCCTTTCACTTTCTTTAGCAAGCTTCCAAATGGGTAATTACTTCACCGGAAGATAAAGCGTTTAACACCAGTTAAATTAAACCAAATCAGTAGTGAAATAGTGGGTCTGCACTGGCATTGTATCTCTCCAGGAGCAGATTATTTCCATATGCAGTGAAACAATGGCAAAATCCATCAGTTTCCGAATGATGTCACAAAGGTTGTTTTTTAAGGGTATTTTGTGTATTACCTGTCTCTCCAGTAAGCTTTTGATAATATAATGAAGATGTGGTCCCTGGAAACGACCAAGAACAGGTTAATAATATGATAATTGCAGCATGAATTGTGACTGCAAATAAATGGGAAAAACAGAGAAGATCCTCAGATAGAGAATCAGCTAAAAAGACCATGGAATACTTAAGCAGTGGTACTTATGCATTTAATTAGATTCAGCGTAGGTAAGGAAGAAGAAAATAAAATTATTATTTTTTGAAAGCTGTATATTTAAAATATATATATTTGTAGAATACCCACTTTAATTAGATTATGCCAGAAGATTTACTCTAGTCCTAGAAGAAAATATATAATATTAATGACTTGAAGTTTAGTGATTAACACATTATATATTGGTTATCACCATTTCATTGTCTTGTTTTCTCCCCTCTTAAGCTGTCCTTATGAATTGCAGCTTGTGAATTAACTGTCAAAAATTATTAGTATGGATTAATTAATTAATTAATTAATGGTAATCATAATAATAAAAAGAAGACATTAAAGCAGAACTAATTTAACTCTTGTTGACAGTAGCCAGCCAGGTAATAGCTACAGTTCACATTTAAGGGATCCTATTGGAAGTATCATTTCTTAGGGCTGAACTAAACCTTGTTTTCAAATGCATGTAATAAAACCTGTTTGAAAGAAAAGCTGATCTGGGGAGAGAATCGTTTTGGGTGGAGAAATTGAGGCTGGTGGGCTTAACCTAACTTTCCCCCCTGTCAGTCTGCACGCTGCTTTCTCTCATTGCACAATACACCCACAAGTGTTCCAAATGCACCTTTACCTTCCCAGATGTGAAATTCTGTGGGGAGGAAAGCAGCTGGTGGAAAGGGGAGGCAATTTAGAGCAGAGAAATTATCAGAGCAGGATTAAGTACTCCCTCCTCTTTGGCTTCTCTGATCTAAATCATCCCTTTTTGAAGTGTCTTTTCTTTTTCTTTCAAGAAAAAAAAAGTCCGTTGGGATTTTGCTTCACCCAAATATGTGTAGTGATCAAATGAGCTGAGATGAAGCACCTTGACATTAAGTGATGCCCTTACAGTGAAGTGAAGAGTGATCAGAGAAGTAACTGTCAGGAGCTCGTCCTACTCTTGAGTAGGACCCTGGTAGAGACACATGCCTGACTGGCATGTTCTCTCCCTCCTGGTCGTTCTTTTGGGAGCTTCAAAAGCTTTCTTCAGCCCGAACATCACAGCAACTGATGCCAACAGACACTGGCACACTTAGGGATCTGCAGAGTCTTCGTAGTTTGTGTAACAGACGTCAGCAACTCAGCATTTTGGCTAATCTACTTTATTTACATATAAACACACACGAAGCACTGCAACATGGCTCCCTCTCTCTCTAGCATCAGACAGCAGAGAGAAAGAACAAAGGATAATTATCCCACTTCACGGAACACAGTAACACAAACTTCCTGTCTCCGTCACTTCCCACTCTGTGGAGTCTAAACATACACCATCATATGATAAACAAAAATCCCATGACTGCAGTCATGGAGCAGGAATTCAAACAGTAACATTCAGCATGGGACTTTTAATTCTGATTGCTTTAAGGGAATATATATAAGATCACTGAAGCTGACTGGGTTTGTCCATTCCCTTGCTAGGGAGACCATCTGGAGAATGAAAGAAAAAAACCCACACAGTCATCTGAGTTTCCTAGAGAAATAAAGACAATCATTTACATGAAACAAAATACATTTTAAAAAAAAATCAAAGCATAATTCTCATAGATGAGGGTGAATGAGGAGTCGGTGCATCGACTAGGAAGGGGAGAAAGTACCAACAGTAAGGGAATGGCAGAATAAGTTACTAGACTATGCAGAAATGGCTCAATTGACAAATAGGTTAAGGGGAAATACAAAACAATCATGTACTCAAAAATGTTTAAGAAATACTTCCAAAAATATAATAACGATATAATAACTATGGAAAGCACGCCTCGGTTTAAGAACGGCTTTGGTTTAAGAACAGACTTCCGGAACGGATTAAGTTCATAAACCGAGGTACCACTGTATGATGTTTAACATGTTTTATATTCCTTCATAAACTGCTTAGAGGTCTTCTATGAAGCAAGCACTATATCCATTCTGGTAAATAAATAAATACATTATAGAGCCACCCACCTAGCACTGAATGTAGAAGATGGATCTCTACCCTGTGGGACTGACAATGCAGAAAACAGGCCCACCAAGAGAGATAGCAGAGGAAAGGCAGGGTAGTGGAACGAGGCGGAGACATGGGAAGAATATTTGGCTATTTCAATATCTGTGCCATTAAGTGACTGGTTACACAAGTTGCCAGTCTGTATGCACGGTTGAGTTGTTACAAATTAGATCCTAATAAGCAGGTAAAGGGCTTTAATCCGTTACTCCTCTCTATGGACCTGATCCAGATTGTAGTAGGGCATGCCTGCAATTTGCATAGCGGGAGGCATTTCCAGAAAAGTGAATGCGGGGGGGGGGGGGGTCCAATGCAAATTGCAGGTGTGCTGAACAGGAGCAACAGAGGTCTGCATTATGGAAGGTCTCGAAAGATTAAAGCCCCCAACCCATTCCTTAGACTAGAGTCTCAATCCAAATTCACCTCCCCCATAAAAAAACCTGAATATTAGTGCTTAAAAAAACCCCCACCTCTTTCTACACTTAAAGGCAAATCTATGTGGTTAGCAGAATGTGTAGCTTGGCCTTTAGTTGTACTAGGGAATGGGTACTAGGGGAAATGAATCAACAAATATTGGGAAAGTTGAAAGTGGTTGGGCTTTGGCCCTCCCTCAAGCAGAGAGTGCTGCAACCGAACCAACCCAGCTGGCTAACTTGGAGCAGACTTTGCTAGGCTTGCTGGTCTACCTGGCTGAAGAGCGCCTGGCTCCAGTTGCCAACCTCATCCTCTCTTCTCCCCCAGGTGTCCTACGTGAAGGCCATTGATATATGGATGGCTGTGTGCTTGCTGTTTGTCTTCTCGGCTCTGCTGGAGTACGCCGCTGTCAACTTTGTGTCCCGGCAGCACAAGGAACTGCTCAGGTTTAGAAGGAGAAGGCGGCACCATAAGGTAAGTGATACGCGAGCCGACGCAGCCGTGTAGAAGAGCACAGCTGAAATGGATGGGTCCTGGGGCAAAGCTGGCCTGATCGAGAATGGGCACTGGAGACCATTTCATTTGGGCAGGCAAGATTGGAGCACGTCGGCGATGAGCCAATAAGACGAGCCCGGCAGCCATATTTGAAAGGGAGATTTGCGTATCGTTTGGAAGGGGCCAGGAGCTACAGCCAATCAATGCTCTCTGGTGCACGGTGGGCAGATGTAGTCATCTATTTCACTCCATCTCCCATCAGTTCCAGCAAGCATGGCCAAAGATGGCAGAAGCTGTAGCCCAAAGACATCTGAGTGGCCCTGGTTTGCAGGCAAACACCTTCCCTTCAAATGCTGTGCTACTCGCCAATGGTCACCATTATTGGCATTATAAACCTGCCCACTGTGTAAAGGGTAAAACTCGGCCCATAATGTGTTATATTAAGGTGGCTTGGGAGGAGCATTTGAGAACGGATGGGAAACTACCAAAACAGAAGGCCAGTGCAGTAGCTGCTTCTCTGACATTCAGCTTGCTCTCCCAGTTTTGCAAAAAGTTAACTCTACCGATTCAAAGAGCCTGTGCCTGTAACTGAAGCTCTCCCGGTCATGCTGTCCCCATTGCTTCACGTGCTGCAATATCATTCATGGGTCCATGCTGCTTTCTTTAGCTGGGTTGGGAGGCAAGGAATGGTCTCAGAACTGCACTGCTGAAGTAGCCGGTTTCCTATATAAAGGTAAGTAGAACAAACTCTCTCACCAGTCAAGCTCCCTGTTGGGTTTGCCGAATCATAGAGTTGGGGGGAACCCCCAAGGGTCATCCAGTCCAACCCTTTGCAGTGCAGGGATCTCAACTGAAGCATCCAGGACAGATGACCAGCCAACCTCTGCTTCAAAACCTCCAAGGAAGGAGAGTTTTTAAGCAGAGGTTGACTGGCCATCTGTAATGATGCTAAGCTGTATGGATGCGCTTTGTCAGTGACTGGCCTCAAGCGGAATAAGGTGAACTTGGTAGGCCTCCTTGTGCCTCCCCGACTCTGAATCTGCCTACTCCAAAGAAGTGTTTTGATGGGGCAAGACATAGATGAGACAAAAACAGCAGAAGGTTGCAGTATATCCCCAGCCCTTAGCATGCTCTAGTTCTACGCCAGTGTGGTGTAGTGGTTAAGAGCGGTAGACTCGTAATCTGGTGAACCGGGTTCGCTTCCCCGCTCCTCCACATGCAGCTGCTGGGTGACCTTGGGCAAGTCACACTTCTCTGAAGTCTCTCAGCCCCACTCACCTCACAGAGTGTTTGTTGTGGGGGAGGAGGGGAAAAGAGAATGTTAGCCGCTTTGAGACTCCTTTGGGTAGTGATAAAGCGGGATACCAAATCCAAACTCTTCTTGTTCAGGGTTCCAACCAGCTTGAAACAGGTGCTTTATATTTTTTTTAAAAGATATTTATTGAAGTTTCAAAAAAAAATTATATAAAATAAAAAAAGCAAAAATACAAACACAGACAACAACAAGTATAATTTCTATCCCTTATTTTCTTAATTCCTTACTTTCCCAACCTCCTCATACCTCCCCTTTCTGTATTCCAATTTCTAATGAAACAGGTGCTTAGTAGTCTTGTTCAGGCTTTACCAGAGAGGGCTGCAGGGGAGGTGAAAGAAAAAGGATTGGCTTTAGACCTCCTCTTTGGGCTTCATAGAAGCTAAAGCTGTGCTCAGACCTTCCTCTTTATATTGTCATTAGCCCTTGGGCTCCGATAACTTGCAAAGTATTTTGCAGGAGGCAGCTTGTGGGAAAGGGTCGTAACTCAGTAGCAGAGCACCTACTTTACACAGAGATGATTCAATCCCCAGCATCTGTAAGTAGGGCCTGGAACATTCCCTGCCTGAAATTCCACAGAACTGCTGCTAGGCAGTGAAGTTACTACTGAGCTGGCTAGAGGCTCTGGCAGATAGAGTGGAGGAAACCAAGAGTGGGTTCAACAATCAAGAAGCAAGTTTCTGCACCCGCTGTAGAGGGGGGGGGCAGATTGGCTTATCAACCTGGGAAGGTAGCCCATCTAGAATAAGGAAAACTCTGATCCTAAATCTCTGCTGCCTTGTGTCTATACTCATTCATGAGAAAGGCTTCTGGAGTAAACCCCAGGGGGAAATCCATACCCATTGTCTTTCGGGACATCTTTGGGAGAAGAGAAGACTATGGAGTAAACCCTACACAAATCTGGAGTATAGTCCCTAAGACTGCTGGATGGCACCTTGTACGCCTCCTTCTGATAACTCCTGCAGCCAAGATGGTGCCAAATATATTGCTCTGCTTTCCTTTGGTCCACATCAGCAAAGCCGAGAGAGGGGTCTTGTTGTCTGGGCAGCCCAGGACCTCCAAACACAATGCCCATGTTTGCGCCCTGGAGAGGTCACTTTGGTGCTGCTAACACAGCAAAAGCAACACAGGAGGCATAGTTATGAGTTACCAGTCTCTGCAGCTACAGCAGGCGCTGTGATTCTCTAGTTGTTTTTCTTTCCCCTGGAGACACATTCTATTGTCTCAAGGCAGATGGATGCCAACACTGGACCAAGGGTGTGACTCTCGGCATAAGGCAGCTTCTTGACGTGTTCCTGCTACCACTCCAGCCATTTGTTGTTTGCCTGCCTCACTCATGGTGGGTTTGTGAGGGTGACTTCATAACAGCCGAAAGCAAATGGAGAAGAGGGAATAAATATCCCACTGAGCAGGTGGAAAAGAGTGGCAATCTACTATTTTGCCACAAAAATTCTGTGAAGGTACTTTGCTTCTTCTTTTTTCTGGTGGCCTGTCGACTTTCTGCAGAGGGAGAAAGGTTGGCTGGAACTACAAAAGAGAAAGGGGGAAAAGAGGCTAGCCTGAAAATGATACTGAGAAATAAAGGGAACTTGTAATGAAACGGAAAGTTGAACAATGTTATTTTTCTGGTAAGGCAACATCTCTCAAATATAATTCAATATTTCAATCAAAATGCATAGGGACAATTAATTTGAGTTATCATTTCATTAAAGTTTCATCACCATCTTGAGGCTTGCCTCTTTTCTTTTCTTTTCTTTTCTTTTCATTTCATTTCATTTCTTCCTCCCTCCCTCTCTCTCTTCCCTTTTCTTTCTCTCTTTCTTCTTTCTGAATAAGGTGTAGATTCAATATCAGTCTGTACACCTAGTCTCCTGAATCTTGTGCCAGAATTAGCACTGGACATGGCGGGCGGGCAGGGGGGAAGCAGTTGAACCAGATCTCCTGGCTGCTTTTTCTTTGAAAAATATCAAAACTGGCTGGTGGGATGACTAGGTGCGTGGGAGTTTAAGATTACAGGCTTAATATTACAATGGGCTTCAATTTTACCTTCCCAAATGTAAATATACCCACCATTTCCACACAGACTTTTCTAAGTCCTTAGAGTTGAGCTTCTACCCGCATGAGTTTCAGAAGTCTATCTTTGTGGTACGGCTAAAATGCAGAATGTGACTCTTGGGATACAGATAAGTTTCTTGCTTCGCATTGCTGCCACCTGCTGGCCAGAGCAAGATTTTATTCTTTTTTATTATTATTTTTAAAATAGAAAGATAAGCAGACAGTACGTTTTTTTAAAAACCACCTTTGAAAAGCCCCCAAGTCATCTTGAGGTTAAAAGACTGCCTCCCGTCCCAATTCTTAACTCGCCCCTTCTCTTTTAACTGGGTGGTAATTTTCAACGCTTCATCTATCACGTAAATTAAAATAGCAAATTCCATTTAATAACTTGATAACCCACATTTGCCTGTGTCACCATAATCTAAATCTGCCTATTAAATAAATTGGAATCTCTTTTTATAGTTTAGTGCCAAAACTGTAGAAATAATAGTTCTATGAACTCCTGACTTCCTTTTATCTTGGTTCTAATTGAGGACAAATATTATGCATGCATGGAAATTCCCCAGGGGGGAGTAGCATACAGATCTATTAAAGTACTTGAAAGCAGGCAGCACCTACACGCAGTGCAGAACACTGGCTAGCACTGAGAGCAGCTGTTCTTGGCAGACTGATGCTGTGATCTTTCCTATCTCTCTCCTTTTATCCATTAAACCAGCATAAGATCATCTCCCCTTTTCTAGGTATCTTTCCCCAGGAAGAAGGATGAGAGGGGAAGAAAGGGAGGCTTTCTTAGACCCTGGGAATATTTTTTCATCAGGATACATTATATGGACCATCTGGAAGTTGAATGCCAGCATGTTTAAACAAGAGGATCAAGGAGGTTATAAAGCACAAGAATGATTCATTGGGGGGGGGGGGGAGGAAATCTTGACAAACCTACTAAAACAATAAAAAGTGCCCCAGACCTGCAAGCCAAATGCAAAGATACAATGAGCTGGGATAGCTCAGTTGGTAGAGCATGAGACTCTCAATCTCAAGGTTATGGGTTCAAGTCCAACGTTGGGCAAAAAGAGGTTTGGACTAAATGACCTTTGTGGTACCTTCCAAGTCTGTGATTCTAAGGCAAGCCAGTAATAAAATTGTCAATGATATGAAGCTGTTGATGGTTTTTAAAAAATGAAAACAGGAAATGAGCCCAGGAGGAAGCAAAAGTTCCAGATAACAAAGGTGAAAAGACAGGGACATTTCAGAGATTTTCTTCCCTCACCTAGTGCTGCACATCCAAACTGTGTTGGACTTTTTTTTTTATCAACTTGCGCAGCAGTTCCCTTTGCTTTTGAAACCCAGACTTTCCAAAGCACTTTGTGTTATTTCTGCACATGGGAGTGAAGGGAGTCTGGAAAAAGTAAAAAAAAAAAAAAAAAACCTCAACAGGATAACTCTTTGAATACCACCTTTAGAACATTTCACAGCCGAGAAAGTGCACTGGAAACATCAAAACCAGCGTCTTGCGTGGTGCCAGTTCAAGGTGTAAAAGGAGACATTGTGAACAGAGAGCAGGTAGCTAAAGAAGAGACCCCACTCTTTTGGTGTTGACTGTAGAGAGCCAGTGCTATCCCCCAGGGAGGAGAGGGGAGGAAAGGGAAACAGGGATGATGCGCTTACAGATCCAACCTGCTCCTGAGACTAAACGGTTCCATAGGTAAGTCATATGCCTGGCAGCGAACTCCAGATGAAGCAAAACTTCATTCAGTATTATTTGCTCAGATTTGCCAAAGCGCTCTCAACTCCATTCATACTTCCTTGCTGTGAACTTGTGGCGGTACAATTCATCCATACCATGCAAGGCCGCTCTTAAAAGATACTCTGCAAAGAAAGGAAAAGGAAAAGCCATGCATAGGGAACTTGGTCTAAATTAAAGTCCATCGGTTAACTGGTGGCAAATTTCACCACACCTTTTCCTCCAACTGCTTCCCAGCATATAACTTGGAAAGGTCCTGCTTCACTCATGATAATGAATGCAGAGTCTTAAACTGGATGTCCTACTCTGTGTGTACTGATATTTAAGAAAGCTTGAAAAACAGAAGCTTCTATATGATAATATCTAGGCCAGGATTTGCTCGTGGACAGCTGCTTCATATTCTGAATTAAAGACCGTCAGTTATTTGGCTTCTTTTCCTGGCCCTGACAAGAATTCTTATTTATTTAATTAATTTACCGTATTGGCCCGAATATAAGCCACTCCCCTAAAATTCCGCAGGCACTCACACCCGTTCCATTTTACCAGATGTCTGATTCAGCAGCAATATCATAAAAGCCAATTTTTGTAAGGTCACAAATTTAAGCCACACTTTAACTTTTAACGGTCAGAGTTTGGGGGGGGGGAGTGAGGATTATATTCAGGCCAATATGGTATTAAATTCATCTGAGGAGCATAGGGCAGTTTACAGTATAACATATATTCATACATCCCGTAGGTGACGTCTCACTATCTTTAATTTAATAAAAAAAAAAACACTAACTCTTTCAAAAATAGGCAGGTCAGTCTGAATGTAGCCTTTCTCCAGCTCATAGAAGCATAAAATTTTCTTTATTGGGTTCTTAAGTTTAGTGAGGATGCCGTAAGCGCCACTCACATTCCCACAATCCAGCAGAACCCAGTCCCAGAATCCCTTGTGATGACTGTTAGCCCAGTTTGAGCCCGTAGCTGTGCCTCTATGACCTTGAGGATCTCTGCAAGAGACCAGGGAAGGAAACAGAGTGGAAAGGGAAAGCCCCAAAGAGACAGAGAGGAGCATCAACCATCAAAACTGATGCTGTACGCAGGTATCTTTTAAAGGACGAGCCTTTTCTGCTCAAAGTCCATGTAACTCCATAGAAATCCACATGGAACGACTTTTGCTATATGAGTTACATGGAGCCCACTCCTTCTGGGCAAGCCAAGAATAAAGAAGGTATGGATGGGGAGGAGGGGCAGAAGCAAAACAGGGGATATCTTGTTGAGGACAAGGAATGGTTCCCGAAGGAAAGGCAGGTCAACCCACTTTCCAATGGATCCCCTGCTTTGCATCTGTGCATTGTACTGCACCCATCTATAAGGCTGGTCTCTCCAAGAGGGGGTTGCCCAACTCGAGCAAGGCCTGACAAGAGGGACCTGTCCCCAGGGACTTTGGAGCTGTGGTAGGAGAGCCTTATAGCAAGGGTGCACTGCCTATATCTTATTTGTAAGTAGAGCCCTATGTTTAATATATTTCAGGAGGACGACACCGGAGAAGGCAGGTTCAACTTTTCGGCCTACGGGATGGGGCCCGCCTGCCTTCAGGCCAAGGACGGCATCTCGGTCAAGGGAGCCAACAACAACAACACGGCCAACCCAGCGCCGCCCCCTTCAAAGTCTGACGCCGAGATGCGCAAGCTCTTCGTCCAGCGGGCCAAGAAGATAGATAAGATCTCGCGGATCGGCTTCCCCATGGCTTTCCTCATCTTCAACATTTTCTACTGGATCATCTACAAGATCGTCCGAAGGGAAGATGTCCACAAGCCATGAGCTGGGGTGCAAGGTTCGTAGGTGGAATTCCAAGAAGAAGATGAGGATGGATGGTGGTTAAAGGCAAGACAGATGGTTACTCTATACACACTACGTGCAATAGCAATGCAGTGATGCATGAATTTAAGAATGTGGCAATATCTATTTTAAAAAACAAAAACAAAGTGGGTGACTTTTAAAACAAAATATATGAACTGAGGAATATTACGGGGGGTGGGCAGTGGGAAGAAAGCTTTCGAAAACTTGAGTGGGGTAAGATTACGGGAGGGGCAAGTTGTTTTACCGCACTGGGAAGTTTAGGATTGCTACGGCGGCAGTCCAAGCAGTGTAATATATTAAATATATATTCATGCTTAATTATAATGCAAAAATAAATCCTTTTTTAGCCTATTAACAGCTTAGATTCTAAAGCCGATGGAATGATTCATGATTCCATGTGCAAAGAGGATTGCAATTACGCTTAAACCAGACTCTTGCTCTGTAAGGCCATACCAGTTTCTAAGCAAGCACGCAAAAAAAAGCAAAAAAAGACAAAAAAAGACAAGCAAAAGAGAAAAAAGTCATATACTATATACTGCCCCATGTTGTTCGTGTATGGTTTGAAGATGGAATGAGTTGGGCCAGGGGATTTTTAAAAAAAAGAAAAGAAAGGAAGAGTCAGGGTCCACTGGGAGAGATTGAGGGGTGCCAAAGTTGCATATTAGAAAGCAATCATTTTATGATCCAAGAAAAAAGAACCTATATTATATAGATATATATCGATAGCTAGATAGCAGTCCTATATCCTTTCAGAGAGTGGTGCAAATCCATGGCATTAAATCTAAAATTGTAACTTACATCCTTGAACATCCTTTTGGAGATGTGTCCATAGATTTCAGTGAGAAGCTGGTTGCGCCTCCAATTCTTAAATTGCAAGAGGTAGGAGTTGTGTTTTGGGGACAAAGACACTCAGTCACAACTCATACCTTCAGCAAGATTCACCTCAGTGTGATCATGGAGTCATGATGCAATGTGGGGTTTTTTTAAAAAAAAAATAATCTTAAGATGCTCGCCATGTTTCTTTAAATAACAAAAGCAAATTGTTACTGTGAAAAGCTAAGGCTTTAAAATGAACCCACATAAGGAAGGTATTCTGCACTACAGGAAAGAAGGTGTGTGTGTGTGTGTGTGTGTGTGTGTGTGGTGTGTGTGTGTGTGTGTAAATAGAAGTAACAGAAAATTAATTTTAATTGGTAAACCTGGGGTGGGCTATGGGAAAGAATGATATATATCTATACAGAAAAGATGACCATTATTTTTTGACATTTCATAGCATTAGTAATTTTCCAGTGGGATTGCTAGCCCAACTATATTTTTGTAACTCTTTGGTGCTGCATTTAGCTTTCATGGCTAGCAAGACACGAACGAGATTTCCATTTGTGCATTTCTTTTCCCAACCCCCCCGTATGGCTTCCATCGCTGCTACGTTGCAGAGAAGAAGAAACGGCCATGCACATTTACATGGACTGGGGGAGGTGACCAGCTCCACAGGGGAAGTTAAAACTGGCAGTGAGGAGCCCTTTGGGGCAGCTGAATGTTTAGTCAGTGTTTGGGGTGAGGACGGGTGAAAGGGAAGAGGAAGGATAGAGATACAGTGTCCTTCGGTACGATCTTCCAGACACAAGCTTACTGCTTTTGGATTAATTTCCCCTTTTCTTGCACTTTAGAAAGTTAACATGAAAAAAAGATTTAGTGAGCAGGTTCAGCGGGACAATCAATTTGCATTCAGTGTTGGCCCTGTATTGGCAAAGAACAATAGCCCAAACCAGGAGAGTTCTCCACTTTCAATTGCTGTAGTAGACAACGTCAGTCTCTTTCTTGCATTGATGTCCCCTGTAGCAAACGCATAAAGCATGGCCGTCATTGATATGTGCAACTTGGATCCAGCGAGGGTTCACTGATGTGCTTACATGTGCAGACACATGCAGGAAACTCCAGCGCAAGGCTGGTTTTCCCCACAGCTAACCTAACACATGGAGCTGCTCCTAGAGGCATCTTACACACATGGTCAGGTCTGCCACACTCGGGATGTGTAAGGAAGAGACCCAGGAAACCTGAGTAGCACACAAGTAAAGCATAGCTTTATTAAAGCATAGATGAAATTGCCGAGAATTTACAGCCTTTATCCAGAAAGCTCCTTCCCATAAGCATATATTGTTGCGAGGCTGAAAGAGGCAGTGGCGTAGCGTAGGGGGTGCAGGGGGTGCCAGCCGCACCGGCCGCAACATCTGGGGGTTAGGGGGCGCAAATCCACAGGTTAGGGGGCACAAATCCACGGGTTAGGGGGCGCAAATTACTTGCCTTGCCCCGGGTGCTGACAACCCACACTACGCCACTGGGAAGAGGTCATGACGTGGCAAAATCAAGCGCTTTGTCTTTTCTTCTCTTTCTCATGGCAAAGGCAAAATGGGGTGAGGAAGACTCGCTGATGCCCTCTTACTCAGAGAGCAATTAAATGCTGGAATGGGCCCTGTGGCTTGAAAGTGTCTGGTGGGAAATGCCGTTCTATGCAGGAGGGGTAGATTATAAGGAAAAGCCAGGGCATTTGCAGGCCTCCCTGAAAGCTTGGTGGCAGGCTGTTCTTTCCTTCCTCTTCATTCAGAAAGCTGTCTTCCCAAAGAAAGCATGTGCACATGTGCACAGAAACATAAACATGTCCCTTTGAAATCCAAAGCATTATAGCTGAGCTGCTGTTACCATGCGAAGGGCTGCACTCAGAGTCTTGTCTACATCCCCCAATTGCCACTGGCGTTGAGCTTGCTTGCTGAATCTGCTGCAGCACAAATGGTAGCCCATTGCACAAGCTCTGGGCTCAGGAAGCCGGCTCGCCACCTGGTTGTTGTCTGGAGTCAGTGTGCAGATGGAGGAGTTCTCCTTCTTCCTCCCTCTGACATGAGGGCGGTGTGTACAGCTACAGCTTCTCGCACACGTGCAACACAAACACAAAATCCCTTGGTGCCTCCCCCACCGTTTATTCTTTCTCATGTGAACTGGAGTTGATGTTCACCTTGGCACAGATGCTACAAACCAAGACACATGAAGCAATGGCTTGCACGGCTACCTGCCTGTTCTCTGTTCAGACTGGGTTTCTCTTTACCGGGCCAATTTTTCTCAGGTGTGACTCTGATGGCTTGACCAGGAGGTCAAAACATGGCTAAATCCTAATCTTTGACTAGTCATTATCTTTTCTTTGAGTTCTGCCACCCCACCCAAACCCCCTGCCTTTATTTTGGGCATGGCGGGGTACTATAGCATATTGCTTTCTTTTCACAGACCTGTTTCATTTTGTAAAATCTCGACTCATGCCAGACCTCCCCTAAGAAGGATGCCCTTTCTTTTTCCTTAATGGCTCCCTTGTCTGTGTAAGCAACTTCAGCATTCTAGACCAAAAGACTTTCTGAATGTCACTCATGCAAATGCCCTTGGATTATTAGCAACACATTGCGCAAGGCATCCTGTTTCAATATAGCCAAAGCTAAGGATATGGGAGCAATTCAGTTCAGTTCACATCTCAAAGAGGACCTACCCAATTCACACTTCCCAGAGCATTACTCAGGCCATAGAAACCTATTCCCAGGGGCTGTGGGGGCTTCGGCCCCCAAAATGAAATATTTGAGGGGACTGGGCCCCCCCAAAAGTTGATGGGCATTCCCATTCAAATGGTGTGTGTGCACTGCGTCATGTGATCAGTTATGCAGGGTGGTGCTTACCTGGGCCCCCACAATATTTTATTCAAGTTGGCACCCCTCACTCAGGCCAAAACACAGCCATCCTTCAAAATCTGCCCTTCTCTGAATTTTGCAGTACAGTTCTCCAGCCAAGTAATCCATTCAGAAATGTATATACCAAGTTGGGGCATGCATTTTAAAAGTGTTAATGAAAGCAACATACAATAATGCATTATATTGGACCAATTTGCTTGCCAAAAAAAAAGTGCATTTGAGGCATATTATATTCAAACAAATCTCTTAAGAGAAATTCGCTCTGAAATACTGATGAATTTCTATGAGAAAATGTGAAAAAGCTAACTTAATATTGGAAAAGTGATAAATTGAGACTCACCAGAATGGACAGACTTGCCCATCCTTTGCCAAAGCCCACAAGTATGCCTCGTCGCACATCTCTGCTGGACAGATCATTCTGCATTATCAAAGACTTTTTCATTAATCAATTCAGATTTGGGCTAGGTTGAAATTTCTTAGAAAGGACCTAAAAGGGTTTATCAAACTGCTAGAAAAGTGGAAAATTCCAGATCTTCCTTGGAGACTGTTCTGGTCAAATGCCTCCCCAGTTTCGCTATCCACAAACTTTGGGTGCTACTGTGGATCTAATTTTAATATTATTTACTTTTATTTTAATAGTGTTGAAGGAGGCAGTAGCCTTTACTCCTTCTCCTTCCAATCCTCCCCTCTTAGCCTATTGCTTTCTTTCATTCACCAATGTGAACTTACAATAGCATTTCATTCCATGTTAGGTGAGACAAAATTCCTTAGAAGAGAATTTTTGGAGGAAAACCTGTTGGAGAATTTTACCCATTATCAGCCCCAAAGAATATCTGGCAATATCCCCACCCAATGCTTCAATTTTAGTACCAACAAACAGCTTAGAGAATTTTGGGAGGGCCTATTCAACTTCATTGAGGTAGAAGTTTGAATGCTGCATCCCATTCCTATGCCCTGAAGGTGGTGCACATAAAATCAGGCTTCAGAGTCTCAGTGGATCTGAATCTTGCCCCTTTACCAGAGTAGCAGCAGTCATTGACCCTTCTACTTGCTGCTGGTCCCAAGGGAGCAGGTCAATGTCCAGTAAAGTCTTTGTTTGATGCTGCCAATGAAGAAGAGTTGTTATGTTCCACCTATACATGGCTTCCCAGGATCTGTTAGGCTGGCCCAGGAACACTGCTATCAATGCAGCATCACACATTAGTTTTGATTATGAGCATCAAGGTGGCATTGCTTTAGCTAACGCATTTGCGCCCAGAACCAAAATGCTTTTTGCACTATGGCAGCTCAAGTGGGTGTCTATAATCGAGGTGTTTTTCTTCTTAATTTCACTTTGTTTGCAGTGTTATTATGCCAAGACAAAACCATCCTCTCCAATTCCAATAAGCAACCATTATATGGGATCTTTGCCTAGACTGGCAGATATCCTTTCTAACCTGCTGTTTGTTTACTATTAAAAATCATTCCTCTTTTTTGGACAGCCTCCATTCTAGCCAAAAATTATTCTCCCACTTTGCTCTACAGTAGCAGGATTAGATGCTCCTCAATGCACAAAGTCCTATTCTTTGGGTGCCCTTACTGTTGACTAAAGAGAGCAGACGGGAAGAAGTCAAGGTTTCCACTGCATTTATCAAGCCACTTCATTATTTTGAAAGATAATTACAGCAATCCGTCATCCTTCAGGGTATTACGATTAGCCCTGAGACAGAAATTATTGCGCAGTCTTTTTTTTCTTTTACTTTTTAGAGTCATTAAGGCATCCCTGGATTCTAGCCTAGGCTCATCATGCTCTCCCTCTTATCAGTTGTGTTTACATTTCTGGGGTTTGGGCATATCTTTTTCTAAACAAAGCCATTGCAAGTCCCATTGGAAACAGCATTCATACCCTCACACCACCAGGGCTGGCATCAATTTCCTTAGACCACTGGTACCAAAATGTATGGGAAACCGCCCTACTAGAAAAGTTAACCAACAAACTTAAACTAGCACAGGGACAAGCAAAGGAGAGCTCCTTCACCCCAGTGTGGCTCCCTTTTATCTCATATGCAGCAGAACAAGACAATTAGCTATCCCCCCCCCTCCAACAGCGTGCAAATCAATATGGCTAGCCTGACGCAACAACACACACACACCCCACACACATACATACAAACCAACCAACCACACTGCAACCAACTGAACTCAACCAACCAAGCTCTGGACCCGTCCCTGCCCCCCAATCCTGTAATGCCAATAAAAATATATAAACAAAGGACCTACCCACATGATGCTGACACAAAAACCCTGCATAAACTCTCTGCAATGGAACGAAAGATCATTCTTCCTCCCTATCTTTCTCCCTCCCTCTTTCTCTCTCTCTTCCCTCTGCTATCCCCCAACCACACAGTGTCTATGACAATAGTGTCTCATACCAAATCTAAATGAACTGTGAAACGACTCTACGAACTGAAAGTGGAGGCGCTATATGTACTTTTCCCTGTTTATTTGTTTGTTTTGTAACACACACACACACACACACAATCATCCCACCCCGTCTCTCTCATCTATACAGTGGAACCTCGGTTTTCGAACGTAATCCATTCCAGAAGACCGTTCGGCTTCCAAAACATTTGAAAACTAAAGATCAATGGGCTGGCTGCAAAGTCAATGGGGGGAAATGAAAAATGTGTCTCGGAAGCTGTTTGACTTCCAAGGCAAATTTGGAAACAGAAGGTTTTCGGCATTTGGGTTCCAAATTGTTCAGCTTGTGAGAGACTCAAAAATCTAAATTCCACTGTATCTATATCCAGTATCCTCAGGCAGTCACTAGGCCCTCCAAGGCCCTGATAGAGCCTGTCCCTTCCCTCCCCTTCATATTATTTATTGACTTGGGCCCCAAGCAACTGGCACTAACCATTGTTTCAATTTCCCACAGTGTCCCAAAGCAGCCTTCCCCAGCCATGGCTGATGAGAATTGTTGTTCAAAACATCTGAAGGGCACACAGTTGGGGAAGGGGGCCCTTGGGTGATACTTTGCTGAGAGCACTCTCAAACATGGAGCTCTACCACCCATAAAAAACTGGCATTGCTCTGTCACAAAGTCATTCCTTCTGTGCCTGAGCTCCCATCTCACTCTTCTGCTTAGAAAAACCTGCAATGAAATTCAAATCAGATGCATGATTCAGTGCAGCCCGATTATATTCACCTCAGAAAGAGTTCCAAATAGCTAATGACGAGGCTGACAGGACACGCAGCAGCTCCAGCCTATAATGACTTTTTTTTGTGCATGTCCTTTTTTCATGGCATTACTCTTTATTGACCTTCCTCTTCTCACTGAACTGTTTTATTGTATCTGTAAATGGTAGGGAACAATTAGATAAGAGTCGGCGGTACAAATGGAAATTGTTGGCAGAGGGACAGGAAGGAAATATCTCCTATCTGCTAATCAGGTCCCTGGCATAACCATTGGCTTGCTGTCTGCGACTTCTGTTTAAAAGCTGAAAGAGGGACTCATCCTTCAATAGGCCTCGAACAGATCACGTTTTAAGAACAATGCTGAGGTATACCAGTAGCAGTATTAATTTCCACCAAGAGTGTTTCACGTGCTGAAGAAGTAGCAGAGTCGGTCATTGGCTCATAGTCAAATTCATGGAGAATTAGACTGTTAAAAGCTACCAACCATGATGGCTGTGTTCTCCTTTGTCACTGTCAGAGACAATATGTCTCTGAAGGCCAGTTGTTGGGAATCACAAGTAGGGAGAATGCAGTTGTAGGCAGGTTCTGCTTGCAGACTTGTGGTTGCTCACTGTGAGATCAGGACGCTGAAGAAGATGGCCTCTGGCCTGATTATGCAGGGCTCTGCTTGTGGTTTTAGTCATGACTGAATACTAAGAATAGTCCCTTTTTTGGATTTGAGGAGCGAGAGTTTTGGTGATGACCACACAACTGCTTAAATCAAGTGAAGGCTAGAGCAAGACCAGGATTGCTGGTAGGCCATATTTGGCAATTGACTGAAATGAGGGAGTCTGAGGCTATATGTATTTGAAGTTGCAGGCCTAGGAAATCGCTATCAAAAGGGCTTTTCCTGGCCAAGAGGTAGACGTGCAATGGGATTGCAAAATGCACTGCACGCAGTAGAGGAGAGGAAGCTACAATGCATATACATTGACACCCTGATCTAAATTTCACTTTTCATGGTCTAGATAACGTCATATTTGTTTCATTTATCTGTGACGACTCAAAATGTACACTATTGACATTTATAATACAGATTTTTAGCCCTTACAATATATTTGGTCCAGCTTTTATGTGTAGCTCTACCCTTGCAGGAGTCTATCTGCATGAACATAAGGATGCTGCACACACAAATACGGGCTAATTCTGGGTCCGGTTCCTGTTTGGATAATCTCATTCAAAAGTTTTTTTAAAAAATTAAATCAGGTGTGTAGTAATAATTCTCAGGAACCATATAGAAATATATATATATTCTGGTCCTCATTAAAAGCAGAAATGTTTTAAACAAAGATTCTAATGAACATTACTAACAGTATGATGGAAACCAGAACTTTTCTAGACCTTACGCTACTGTAGATCAAAGAAAGGCTTTTCCATCACAAGATGTTAAGAAATCTGTCACCCACCCAGTCCTCATGGCTCCGAAAATAATGAGTTGCCATTAAAAGCATTGGAGTTCTTTTAATTATTTTTCTTTAAAAAAACATAATGTTACAATAGAACATTTTTGCTTTTCATGGGATCTACTGGTAGATCTCTGAGTGATTTCCTCTAGATCTGGAATATTTCTGACTCCTGGTTATTTTACATGAGCAGCACAACAATCTATCCTCACCAAAATTAGGCTTCTGAAGTGAAGAAAGCTAACTAGGAGTGGAATTTTGTGGGATAGGATTGTGGCCTCAGTTCTGATCAGTTCTGATACTGAATAAAATGCCTAGGTTCAGAATATGTCCAGATGCTCCGTGTTCTTTAATTCTAATTATGTGTCTTTTGTACCTGCCTCTTGTTGTGGATATTAGTGTGCTAGTAAAAAAAACAACCCAAAGTTGATCTAACAAGTAAACAGAAGCCCTCCCTCCCCTGGTCTACACTGCCAGCCCAGTCACAATATGGAAGGATTGTGCTTATGCGTGTGGGAAGCTAACCATCTTCCATCCCCCTCTACAAATATTGTCAAGACTCTTCAGTCCTTCATGAAAAAATTCCTTCCTCACGAACATTTTTCTTTAAAAATTAGCCAAAGTTTCAATCTACGGTGTTTTTTGGGGGGGAAACTATGACATTTTATGTGTGCTGTAGAGTTATCCAATGTAGTTATTTTTTCCAAAACGTAGATCCCATCTCAGAAGGAGAGACTGTGCTTTTCTGACTAATTTTTAAGGCTTAAGGCAGCCTTTCTCAGCCTTGGGTTCCCAGATGTTGATGGACTACAACTCCTATCATTCATAGCCAGCAGGGGCAGCAATCAGGAATGATGGGAGTGGTAGTCCAACCGCATCTGAGCACCCAAGGTTGAGAAAGACTGGCTTAACGCAATGCTGTCCCATCCTTGGCCTTGAATACTTAGGGAATCTTGTCTGTACCTTTCAATGAAAATAGAGAGTCAAATTAACTGAATTATTTCTATAGCACCACAACGTACATAGCACTTTGCAGAAAAACATGAGCAGAAACAAAACCAAAAAACACTCAGTTGTTCACAATCTAAATTTCCACAGAAGGAGTAAAAAGAAAGGAGTAACAGGGTAAAAATATGTGTCAATAGTTTCTGGTACTTAGGGTTAGTGTCCGTGGGGTGTCAGTATCAGATGGTGGCCAAGGACTTCAAGGAAGAGATTTTGAAGACAGGCTTGAAGGACAAGAGAGGTGGCATTTATTGGTGGCCATGACAGATGGCCATAGACCCCCCAAATGTCGATTACCATTTCCAAATGTTCATGCGTGAGAATAGGAGGGGGTTAATATCATTACTCTCACAGTTTGGCATAGATCTCTCATGCAGAAGCATGTGCACACTCGCACAGCAAGTATCCAGGTAAACACCACTTAGAACAGCAGATCACAGCCATTCACTGCAACATAAAACACAAATTTTGATGCGAACGCCACACTTTGTGCTTAATAATTGAAGGTGTCCAGCCCTCCTCGCTTAAATAAGTTCTCCCTGTTGCTCTGGCCTATTACAGCACTGTCTGTCCTCCAGACAGAATCAATTTTGCTCAAGGCATATTCCCCTCAAGCTATACTTTCAAAGCACTCTGCGGACACCGTCAGCAGTAACTCAGGCACAGCTCAGAGGCTCACAATTTCAAACTAATCACTTGGCTTCAGTGAATTGATTTTGTAGCTGTTCCCCTTTGCAGGTGGCTCTACCCTTTTTGTTAAACAACAGCAAGTATTCAGACTGAGTAGCTCCTGAAGAACTGAGAAAAGGGGGGGGCGAGTTATCTGCCAGTTTCAAAAGAAACTAAGGGGAAAGACAGGGATGCAGCAGACATACTCAGATAACGCCAGGCAGGGTGAGTCTGTAATTCTGTGTCACAGAACCTGCCTTTACCACAACTGGCTTGCCCCATATCTGGATTTGTGTGGCAAGCAGCTCCAGATGAATCAGGAACTTTCTGGCCCTCCAGGTGTTGCTGAACTACAACTCCCATTAGCTCTGACCATTGGCCACAATTGCTGGGGCTGGTGGGAGTTGCAGTTCAGCAACAGCTAGAGGGCCAATGGCTCCCCACACCTGTGTTAAATCCCATATTTCCTAAACATAAATGACTTGTCTTCCATTCCCTCAAGACTACCCACTCTGTATCCTTTTCCTGTTTCTCCTTTATGCAGCACTTAGCTGTGTTTCCTGCATTGCAGAGAGTTGGACTAGATGACTCTAAAATTCTGCAAGGTGGCGCTGTGGGTTAAAGCCTCAGCGCCTAGGACTTGCCGATCGAAAGGTCGGCAGTTCGAATCCCCACAGCGGGGTGCGCTCCCGTTGCTTGGTCCCAGCGCCTGCCAACCTAGCAGTTCAAAAGCACCCCCGGGTGCAAGTAGATAAATAGGGACCGCTTACCAGCGGGAAGGTAAACGGCGTTCTGTGTGCTGCGCTGGCTCGCCAGATGCAGCTTGTCACGCTGGCCACGTGACCCGGAAGTGTCTGCCGACAGCGCTGGCTCCCGGCCTCTTAAGTGAGATGGGCGCACAACCCTAGAGTCTGTCAAGACTGGCCCGTACGGGCAGGGGTACCTTTACCTTTACCTTACTTACACGAAAGGTGCGAGTACTGGGGCCTGGAAGGCATCTTAGTAACAGCACAAGCCTATAGATATCTGCTCAGATATAAGTTCCATTGAGATCAGTGAGCCTTCCTCCAACGTAGGCAGATGCAGGATTGCAGCCTTAGTGAACCTTCTTCCGTGTCATCTATCTGGATGCAACAGCGAGAATGAACCAGTAGAGGCTGCTCCACTAGGGTGAATGCAATACTGCCCAGGCAATCTCAGCCTGGCTTTGGTCATTCCCCACCTATCTGTCTTTGTCCAGTCACGTTCCTCCTTCGCAGTCTTCATATCATCCCTGCATTAATTCAGGAGGTAGATGGGGACAAAACTAGAATGAGTTGGCTCTGCCTGTGACTGGCTCTGTCTCTGTCTCCTGTTGGCTTCTCTGCCTTCTACCCTATCAGTCCTAATAGACACTGGCCACAATTAGGCATCCAAGCACTGTATTGCATGATGGGCTCTACAAGTCCTGTTACTCCTAAACCAATCACACGCTTGCTTAGGGCATGTTTACATTGCACCATTCATCTGGTTTCATTGCCATGGCCTCCCCCTCCAATATAATGTGTGATCTGTGGGTGCTGTTGTTAAAGTGCTGAGAATACTGTTAGAAATTTCCTGATCCCTTTCTAAAGCACCAGCACTCAGGGCTTCTTGAGTACAGAAGCTTGCTTTGAAATTGGTTTAAGTTGCATGAATTGAGGCCATGCAAGGCAGCCTGCATTTGCTAAGGAAGAAGGCAGATCCGAGAGGCAATGCAGTTTCATGGATTACAGTCCCATCCACTTGCAGCCTCTTGGTGATCTATCCATAAACTAATGATATTAAGCTACTTTGTTTGTTTATTGTACTACCCATCTGACTGGGTTGCCACAGCCACTCTGGGCATATTCAGTTGAGTTACAGTCCAGGGCTGGCTCCACTATTAGGCAGAGTGAGGCAGATGTTAAAGGGCGTGGAGTAGATACTGCTTTGAAAATCACCTGGCTTGCCTCACACCTCCCAAGCTAGCATGTCTCCAGCAAAATATAGAAACACAATAAAACGTTAACAACTTCACCATACAGGGCTGCCTATGTATGGAACTGCAACCTTAATCCATCTTTCTTTCAGAAGAGCTGTGAAATGAGACGGATAGGGCCAACTTTAGAAAGTGCGATGTCTCCAGTAGGGCTCTCATCCAGGCACAGATAAGGTCCTTGTCTGCTTACTTTGAGTGATGCCGGCAACTCAGTTCCGGCACCTCTCAGGTGGGTACTATTGCCATTCTAAGAGAACAAAGGAGGCATTCATGGTTAGTTCTGGCACCTCTTTTTCTAAAAAAAAAAAAATAGCACTGAGCTATGCTACAGAGTGGTGACTGGGCAACCCAGTCAGATGGGTAGTCTTATTTATTTATTTATTTATTTATTTATTTATTTATCCATCCCCACTGAATTAAATGAGGTTCAATTTGGAACAGGCACCCCCAGAAGGCTTGTTACTTGATTTATTGCTTGATTTAGGGGTTAACTTTTTAGTTCCTGTTCATACCATACCTATTTAGTTTGGCATACTCCAGGCATAGGCAAACTCAGCCCTCCAGATGTTTTGGGACTACAACTCCCATCATCCCTATCTAACAGGACCAGTGGTCAGGGATAATGGGAATTGTAGTCTCAAAACTCTGGAGGGCTGAGTTTGCCTATGCCTGGCATACTCAAAAGCTTTCAGGAGGAATTTACAGGGTTGAGAAACTCTCACAGCTGACCGGAGACAACTTTGATACCAAAAGGTAGGACGGTTCCAGTCAAAAAAACCCAGCAACATAGGTCGCAATCTATAGTGGCATTGCTTGAGTAAAACAAACTTCTGCTCAAACATTGGGGCTTCCATTTTCTCTCCCCATCCCTGCAGCAGCTGTATCAGCCACTTTCACCCATAACAGGTAAGAGTGACAACAATGAAATACGAGCTATGATCAAACTAGAACAAAAATACACAGGAGCTTAACATCCCAATGGATGTAGGGCTTTTCATGAGCACTTTGTGAAGAGACACGGTGTTGCAACTTCCTCTGAGTTTAAGAGTGACACTTGGGTTGAGTCAGTTTCAGATCAAATCCATACAGCTAGCATCAGGAACAACGAGCCAAATGACAAGATCAGGAACCTCACCCAACTGCTGGTCCATACCCCATCACAGAGTTTGATAGCCACCTCTTACCTGTAAAAAGCTCCTGGCATTTATATGACTAATATGTCAAGGAGACATTTCTAATATAGCCTTGTCTTAGAGCAGGCATATCCAACTCCCAAGAGACTGCGATCTACTCCCGCTATAAAAAAAAACACACCTGGAATTGATCTATCCATTGGATTGACCAGAGTTGTTGAGCTTTTTCTGAGGAGGAAGACCCAAAGTTGTTGAGCTTTTTTTATTTTTATTTGGTGGGCATGACCCCTAAGGATCACGCGGTCAACCAACATCGACCAGGGGCACTCCACAGTCATCAGCCCTTACGAGGATTCTTATATTGGCAGGGTGGTTTTGTTTTGCTTCCTTGTATGTTTATTCCCAACGCATTCACAGGTCTGGCCCAGCAGCACCCCTCCTTTACTCAAGATACCCTTAAGACTCTAACCCCATGCACTTCAGGACCAATTCCATCTTGCAGCAAAATATGCAAGTCAGTTGTGCAGAAACATACCCCTGCAAGGTACTGTCAGGAGCTCGTCCCACTCTCGAGTAGCATTACTCATTGTGCAGGATTACAGACTTGCAAGTTGTGCAATTTACAAGGCGTTTTGTTTATTTAGTGAACTGAAGCTGAGGGGAGTGGGGAGGAAAACCCTCTTTCAATTCAACAGTAGTTTTTTTTCTGATACTCAACCTCAACCTGAACTAGTTCTACTGCAGTGGAACTGTTAAGGTTCTGGGAAGAAGAGTGTGTTACACACCAATGTGAGACCTGAAATTAATTTGTTAAGCAGTGCCAAATGTATAGCTTGGAAAAAGATCTCTTCCCTCTAGCACCATGTTTCCTCCCCTCAAATGAAGTGCCATATTTTATATAAACAAACTCACCCTACTGATACTTCCATAATACGTGGCCCAATCATTCATAAAAGAGCAGACCCACTCTACTGAACAGGAACACATCACTGGGAATCCATAGCATAGAAGTGGTAAAGTTATCATGTGCCCCAAAGGCTAGGAAAACATTACAAAGCCTTTGCTGGGCAGTGTGGGGAAGCTGTGGCCCTCACAGATGTTGCTGAACTCCAACTCCCATCATCCCATCATCCAACTCCCATCATCCCATGCTGGCTGGTGCAGATGGGAGTTTGAGTCCACGGCAGCCAGGGGCCACCCGACTGGGGAAGTCGGGTCTCGAATGAAATGAACTAGTTCAGCCCAGCTTTCTTATATCAAACTCCAGATTAGGTCTCCTACACACAAACAACATGGAGAAACATAGGAGCTCTTTCTCCTTGAGCCTGTCCACACAATGAAGCCGCCACATGGACTGAGAAAACCACACAGATCCTTCTCACTCAGCCAGGACACAACTGGGTAAGAAAGATCCATGCAATGGGTCCCACCCACATAGCTATGATATGCACATTCTTACTCAGGCCGTAGGGAATCTGCTCCCATGTATCTCTCTCCCCGTATGTGTGAAGTGCACCTTAGTCAAGTGAATCCTATAGTCACGTTTAATCCATTAAAGTAATAGCAAATTGACAGTGCCAGTACACAAGTCCTGCCTATGATAAGTTAGCACTAGGCCAACCATCAGTTGCACCCAAAAATACGACTCAGGTGGGAAATAAAGCAGTGGGGGGGATAGTTTGTTTTTAATGCCAATATTTTCAATCTAGAATTGTTTGAACACTGAAAACATGCACTTTAGGAGGTATTTCCTCAACTGAAGGACCTTCCAAAAAAAGGAAATCAAGTCAATGTGAAACACAGTCTGAGTAAACGATGTGGCTTATCGTTTTATAAGGAAGTGAAGGACTGCCCTGCCTTTTCTATGTGAAATTTGTATGTATGTGTCCCATTGGTATGGCCTTAATGCTCCATTAAGGATGTGTTTTGCTACATCGGACCCAGAGAACAAAGCAACTGCTTCCTTAAGAGTAAACATTTTTACATCATGATAACCTGTAACTTATATGAAGTACAGCTTGCATGAACACACACAAGGAGAAAAAGAAAACGTTCAGATATCAATGGCAGATTATTTTTTTGGCTTGTAAAAATAAATTTTAAGAGAAAAAAAATCTATTTCAGCAGTTTGAAGATGGAATGTAAATTTCTGTTAAGTGTATATAAAAAGTATATTTATTCAACCATACATTCATGCCAATTCCAATTAAAAACAAAAATAAACATTTTCTGACATTTTTGTTTGTTGTGTGTTACTGGCTGTGGGGGCATCAGCCCAAGACCTAACTATGGTTCTTAAGCAATGCTCTTCTGACTTTTATAAATATGCTGCCTCACTCTCCACACTGGTAATCAGGCAATCTGTATCCTGCCTTTTCAGCAGACAAAATAAGCATATGGTTTGTGTTTGCTGCTCAACTTCAGACTTCCTTGAAGAAGACCCATTCTAGTCAGGCTTTCGGCCTGGATGTGGGACCAAACTGGCCCTGGTTGCCCTAACAGATTGTCTCCTCCAGGAGAGGTGGAGATGGGCTGAGACAGGGGATTGTCCTGAACCACTTTTGATACCATTGACAATGGTATCTTATTGGACAAGACCTGGCAGTTGAAAGCAGAGTTACAGTGGTTCTTACCTACAAGGCCAGGTCCAGAAGATTGCGAGACATGTGTTTGACTCTGTGTCGGCTAACCTGTGGGGTCCCAGAGGATTCAGTTCTGCCCACAGTGCTATTCAATCAATGTCTGTATGAAGCTACTGGGCAAACACATCTGGCCTTGGGGAGCCGGGTATTATACCAGTATGCAGATGCCACCTCACCTGAGGGCATCAGGTTGTGGACCAGTGTCTGGCTGCTGTAATGGACTAGATGAGGACTAATAAATTGAAACTGAATCTAGATAAAACAGAGATGTTGTGTCTCTTGTGTCTGGGAATCAGGTGAATGTCTTAAAAGACCTACTTTGGCTCCCAGTACGTTTCTGAGCACAATTCGAAGTGTTGGTGTTGACCTTTAAAGCCCTAAACAGCCTCAGCCGAATATACCTGAAGGAGCGTCTCCACCCCCATCGTTCTGCCTGGACGCTGAGCGCTGAGGGCCTTCTGGCGGTTCCCTCACTGCGAGAAGCAAAGCTACAGGGAACCAGGCAGAGGGCCTTCTCAGTAGTGGTGTCAGCCCTGTGGAACGCCCTCCCATCAGATATCAAGGTGATAAACAACAACCTGACATTTAGAAGACATCTGTAGGCAGCCCTGTTCAGGGAAATTTTTAATGTGTGACATTGTAATGTATTTTTTATCTTTGTTGGAACCTGCCCAGAGTAGCTGGGGAAACCCAGCCAGATGGGCAGGGTACAAATAATAAATTATTATTATATTATTATTATTGTTCTTGACAAGGTTGCACTCTCCTTGAAGGAGCAAGTTCATAGGCCAAGACTGGTTTTGACTTCTACTGTCACTGGAGCCTCAAGTTTCTTCAATGGCATGAAGAAACTTTTTAACAGTTTGCCAGCCTGGCCTCAGTAATTTATGCTCCAATTCCTGGCAGGACTGCTGCAATAACAGGATCTCCAGTATGGCACCCATGGGCGCAACAACACCCTTAGACTTTTCCTGATGTCCACAAAGTCTCTGCGATCCTCTCGCCACTCCCCCATTTATCATGTGGGGGTGAGGGTAATTATCTTCCCCGCTCTTTAAAATACATGGAACTGTAGTCCAAAGAACGACACTCAGATTTCCCAATTTCTGTTTTGTGACTTATGTGCTTCTCAAGGCTCAAATCAGAAGTGGAGTAACCAAGAGTGGAAAGGGGCAGAGACTAGAGGGTATGGAGCAACTAAGAGGGGGGAGTGGGGTGCTTCGGGGGTGGGCCATGAAAATCTGAATATCTATGCCTTGATTTGTGGTGCTGGCAAGTACCAGAAGTGATTTTTACAGAGCAGTGCCATATAAAATCATGCAGATTCAAGTGGATCCATTTTAGTGCCACTGGATCACTTTCGCTCAGACCCCATGGAAAGCCCAAGCGTGCACGTGCACAGATGTGAACACACTTTCTCTCACCACAGGTGGATGGGGAGAGAAGAAACCATAGATAATGGTGCACATGGTACTTGCTCAAATTTCCCAGTTCCCACAGTATCGAAGTTTGGTGACCCTTGCAATGTGCTCTAGAGACTACTTGGAAACTGCAGCTATTGCAAATGCAGCAGCACAGCTATTGCATAGAACCACTAGTAAAGAGTTGCACTGCAGTAGTCCTTCAAGGACAGCACTTTGTGCCAGTATGTTTCCAGTCCAAAGTCAAGGCTTTGTGAGTGACACAGAAAAGCCTGAACAAGTTGGGACCTTCTTACCTGAAGGAGTACCCCACTTTGGCTGGAAGTTAAGCAGCTCCACAGTATAGAGGATGCATCACACAGGTGAGCCTTCTCCGTGGCAACCAGTCTTTGAAACTCCCCAACCCTTGAATTTACACTGGCCTATTATGTTGCTGTTGAACAGAGGCTTTTGGAAATTGGTGTTCAGTTGAGAATTATGTCTCCTGTTCTACTTGTTCGTGTGATTTTTATTCTGTGGTACTGTTTTATTGAAGTGACTGTTCCCCAGAAATCTTGAGATTAAGGGGCACAATATAAGTATTTTAGATCAATATTTAAAGATGCCGTTAGGAGCACACAGAGAAAAAACACTTATGCACCTACGATGGGATGGCATCAAAGTAAAACAATTCTGCATTGCGGTGTTGGAACTAGACAGCCAGCTTTTGGCCCCAGACCTGATGTTAACATTGCTCTCAGCTTAAAACAATCGGAATCCCTTGTTGCAGCATAAAGAACTAGTATTGCTAACAGCAGCTCGGATGGAGGCAGCTAGATGGTTGAAGGTCGCAGAAAGGCCCCAAAAAGAAAGGTGGTGGGTCAAATTATACGACGTAGCTTCCTTGGAACACTTAATCCATCAGAAATGTAGCAGAACATGGTCATGTTTGATACGACTGTCATTCATCAGCTTTAATTAACAGAATTAACACCTCCTATCGGTGCCCAATGGGACGCGGGTGGCACTGTGGGTTAAACCAGAGAGCCTAGGACTTGCTGATCAGAAGGTTGGTGGTTCAAATCCCCGTAACGGGGTGAGCTCCCGTTGCTCAGTCCCTGCTCCTGCCAACCTAGCAGTTTGAAAGCACGTCAAATTGCAAGTAGATAAATTGGTACTGCTCCGGCAGGAAGGTAAACGGCATTTCTGTGTGCTGCTCTGGTTTGCCAGAAGCGGCTGTCATGCTGGCCACATGACCCGGAAGCTGTACACCGGCTCCCTTGGCCAATAAAGCGAGATGAGCGCCACAACCCCAGAGTCGGTCACGACTGGACCTAATGGTCAGGGGTCCCTTTACCTTTTTATCAGTGCCCACTGACTCACATTGTGCTATAGCGGGGATGGCTCTTGGTGAGACCTTTATAGTATTGTTATGAAAATTATGTACTTGGCAATTTCCAGTTGTGCCAAAGCTGGAAATCTTGGTAAGAATTCTGCCATGCTGTTGTTTTCTTAATGTTTTGGCAAAAAAAACCCACCCTAATAAAACTTTGTTTGGGGGGAAAGAGCACACACAACTAAACAACAGGAGAAAACCTTTTTGTTGCTTGTATGCTGCTTCTGTATTGAAACCAAGTGGCTTATGTTAAAACAGACAAGATAAAAAGTTTATATATTGGAATAAAGCCTGGCAGGAATTAGTGCAATTAAAATGACAGCAACATGAAACAAACAATTCCAGCCAATGGAGCTAAACTGAACTGCCAGTGTTATTACGACTGGCACTGGAATAGATGAAGCCTTTGATAAAGCAGTGGTCATAGGTCTTTAAGCCCCTGTGTAGCACAGGTAGTTCCACTGGAGACAGGTCCCATGGTCCCTTGTTATTTTTGGAGCCTCAAAATACCACCATGGTCAAGCATTCTGGGTCAAAGTAGTCACTACATATTGGTGTGGTTTTGTTTTCATGGGGAGGGCTTGTAATGTGTGTCAGCTTGCAAATTTAGGACACAATTATTAAACTGAGATTTAAACATTTTTATTGACTAGTTAAAAGCATTTTGTTAATCCATCATTGTATTGTAAACACTGAGACAGTTCAAAACTGTCCTCTCTTATCACTAATCGCATCCCATTAACTGAATGTATTAGATCAGATCCAAGATTATGAATGTCCTGTGCTGTAAGAAGCTAAAATAATTAACTACCAAGAGTAACTTTTCCACTCTCTCACACCTTCCATATACTCTCAGGAACTAGCCAAACTCAGAATAGTACAGCTGGATTATATGCACCATACTGAACAGCTTATTAGATACAAAAGCTTTAAAGCTTGAGGAGGAAGTGATTAAGCATCTCCTGGAATAGTACGCTCAGCTTTGCAGAGTGAAATGCAAGAGAGACTATAGAGAAATTCAGATTCAGCTAATCTCTTGAATCATACGCTAGCAGAGTGAAGCTAGGGACCAAGAAGAAGTTATTTATATGAGATCTCCAAAGCCAGAGGAAGTGGCTCAATAAATTTAGTTAACTCAAAACAATGGAAAGTCGGACTATTGGTCCATCCAGCATATCATCAAAACTGAATGGCAGTGGCTGTTGGGCTTCAGACAGGACACTTTCCCCGCCATACCCGATACACAGGGGACTGAACCTGGAACCTGATGCATGCCAAGCACACATCCTACTCCTGACCAAAGGACCTTTCACAGCATAATAATAAAGCCCAAGTAGGGCTGGGGCTTCAAAGTGGACTCATGCAGATTTATAAAAGTATTACTTCGTTTAATGAATTCAAGCTGAATTGGGACTAGCTATTCTGTATCAGCAGAAGTAACAGCTCGAAACACTGAAACCCACGCACATTTGTGTAGCACATTGAAAAAACAAGTTACTTACCTTAACTGATGTTTGGGCACATTTGGTAGTCCATGGTATCCACAAGTTAATTATTTGAACTTTATAGTCAATTTATTAAGCAATAAAATACTCTAAACAAACTTTTGGGTTTATTCAAATCACACAGACCCTAATTTCCCATTTAAAAAATTCTAGTCCTTATGTTACAGAGATGCTTGAAACAGTTTAACAAAAAGCTAAAAGGTTGACTTTTAACAGAAATGGCTTAAAAGTCTTCTGAGGTTTGGCATTTCTTCACATTATCAATTGCAGAATGCAAACACTGCATAATTCAACTGCAGCACACCACAACTGTGCCATCATATTTGTGTGAAATAGGCAAGTTTGGATTAAATGCAATTTAAAATTGTGGCCCACAACACTGACCCAATTCCTACCGACATCACAGCCAGAGTGCTTCTAAACTGGGAACCCCAGTTATTCACCTAGATGCCTTGCACGTTGCCTTGTTCTCATTAAATTGTGCGCAAGACCATCAGCAACTCCAACAGCTGCAATGATGTTTCTGCATTTTATTTTATTCTGTATATACATTCAAGAAAAACAGATGTCTTAGCTTATGCAATACCATGAATATATCACAGTGATAAAGGTTATCATCAGAACCAGGGTTTAATCATTTCACCCTTATTTGAATGGCATTTTAAAGCCAATGATGAGTAACATCATCGCAACATACTACATATACTGCATATGTGCATACTGTAAAAATAACACACTGTAAAGATTTAGGGTGTCGTTTCCCATAGTCACATATGGAAGGCACTCGCTTCAGAGCTAATGACAGTATCAATACATAGTTGGGAAGTCCTCAGAAAGTATTATAAAATGTTACAGAATTCCATGAGGCTATTAAAAAACAAAACGTGCAACTCTAGAAAACATATATACCCATGAGGAGACATGAAGGACAAACAGATCTCTTGAAAGACTTCAACATACTCCAAAAACTGGATAAAGCAAATCTAGACTTTTTTATTTTTTTTAACAATTTGCCAAGACTGGAATGAGAGATAAATAGAAGGCACAACAATTTTGTTTTCGTTTTAATACAAATACAAACTAAACATGAAAAAAACTTCCCTATTTCAATAAAAAAAAAAATATCACAAGTTCAGGAACGGTGTTTTAAAGAGTCAAGTTCTAGACATTTAAAACCTATCCCGCAATCCTTGTAAGTGGTAAAACAGTAGTGAGAATTCCTTTTCGTGATCATGTACCAAAAGAGAGCATTCTATTGATACCCTTTATTCCACTTTTACAGCGCCACAGAGAAAGGGTAATGTCAATTTTCAAGCGGCAACATCTCCAGACCAAGGTCCAACAGGTCATGTGACCCCACCCCCCCCAAAGGGGTGACGGATTTCCCTGCCCTTGAAACGTTTGTCACGTACTAGTTTTTCCTATAGGCTCCTGAACACATGCAGCTGAAAAGGTTAATTCCACTGACTGAAGCGCACCCCATTTCAGTAAGGAGGGGAAAAAAGCGCCACACATTCCATTAGGAAAAACAACGGGTACCCAAAAAAAAAATCCAGTCCACATGTCTGCAGCAAGCAAGGATTCAGTTCTTTTCTTTTTTAAAAAAAATCCACTTTTCCCCGAAATATTGTTCCACAAAGCTGGAATCTGGGACAAAGACTAGAAAAAAAATATCACGAAACCAAACACAAACAAAATGGGCCAAAATAGTATCAAACGTAGCAGTCTATAACAGGGTAGGGCCACATTCCAAGATACCCAAGGCTGAAATTCACAAATCTGCAGGAAGAAGGGTTTGTCTCATCATGTCATCCATTAATCACTGGCGTTGCCCGATGCCCCTTCCAGTGCCAAATCCTGGTTTCTGAGACATTCCTCCACGTGGAGGCCCTCGGATCCCACCTCCCAGCCCCCCACGGGGGCCACCAGGCCCACGGGGTCTGTTGTCTCGGCGATCACCCTCCCTGGCTGCTCGCGTTTTTTTCTCTTCCACATTTAAACGCACTTCTCCTCTGAACATGATCGGCTGGAAGAGAAAAAGTGGTAAAGTGGAATCAACAAACAGGTAAGAAAGTACTAAATACGTACAATAATACATTGAAGTGAATTATTGCATGCAACAGACATTGCAGAAAAATAAGATCCTGATCTCCCAAAATCCAATGTCTTTGTTTACTCAGGTTGTGAATTCTTTCAACCTCCCACCCCACCCATATTTGGCAAGGATAGTTTTTAACTGTTGTGTAGGCCATTATTTTTAACTATAACTGCAAATTAATATTGTAATCTAGCCAAGAGCACCAACAGCTTTGTCTATCTATTCCCACTTCAGCTGCCACCCCCAAGTTAAACAAAGAAGCCATTCTAATTAGCTTCTCTTGGTTTTTTGTGTTTGCTTTATTTCAAAACATCAGTTTTTAGTACACCTCAGTATAACCTTTATCACTTAAATATCGTTTAATGTACCCTATTGGCAAGGATCTTCTGAACGGGCTCTGGATCGTCAAACACCACAAATCCAAAATTAGGGAGCTTTCCTCCACTGTTGATACGGAGTTCCACAACATTCCCATAACCTGCAAAAGAATTTCCAATTTCTTTGATCACACATTAGACTGTTCTGTAGAAATAGGCATGTACTTTTAGACACAACCCTGAAGCCCCACCACTAGGCAAGCAATATTCAAGACTTACGTTGGAAGAAATCCTTTAGTTCTGCCTTATCCACATCATGAGGGAGATTCCCAACAAACAGCTGGTGACTGTCTGGGTACCTCACAATACGCCTAGTTTCCATGTCACCTGGCTCCCCTTCCCGCACTTAAATTAAAAAAGATAGACATAAATCATTCATCATCTTTTGCTTTCTATAAACACCATCATAAGCTTTGCCTACTGGAATAATGGCAGAAGTCAATAGACAATAAAGCTTCAAATAAAACACAAGAAATGAGTGACTTGGTGCTCCCATTCAAAAGCCTGTAAGCAGACTGAAGTATCCACTTTAAGATTAAATTGTGGTACTTCAGATTTTGAAAGCATCTGGTTTAATTTATTCCCAAATTTTTTCCAACTCTTACGACATACTCTTATTGTATTTAGTTTAACATCTTTGAGTATCACCACAAAAGTTGACTTTATCTGTTCCAACAGTGAGCACTGCTTTAGTAGCTATATTGTTATTACCAAGTACACCAAATTTCTTACTTGGTCTAGGGCCTCTTTGTGGTGGGATATTTGTCCGTTGTTCTCTCACCCTCTGGTCTCGCTGAGGTCTCTGCGGTGGAGTCTGGGATTCAGGCTTTGATTCAGGACGGGGCTGCAAAAATGTGCCAGCACAAATGTAATGCATCTAAGTCATGGGTAGGCAAACTATGGCCCGGGGGCCAGATTCAGCCCAATTGCCTTCTAAATCCGACCCACAGACGGTCCAGGAATCAGTGTGTTTTTATATAAGTAGAATGTGTCCTTTTGTTTAAAATGCATCTCTGGGTTATTTGTGAGGCATAGGAATTTGTTCATTTATTTATTTTTCAAAATATAGTCCGGCCCCCCACCAAGGTCTGAGGGACAGTGGACTGGCCCCCCTGCTGAAAAAGTTTGCTGACCCCTGATCTAAGTCAAGCTTTGTCAACATCCTCATACCCTAACCATTCTAAACCTGGGAATCCCAAGGAAAAGGAAAAACACAAGTTCAAATGCCAGAATAGAGGAAGATTTATCGGCCCTTTCACTTGAAATCATATGCAAAGCAACGAATTTCAAGAACATTTCCCCTGAAAAGGATGCTTTTGCAGAGAAAAACAAAAAACGAGCATGTCCTAAAAAGTAAAAATAATGCTCTACTTCTTGAAATACTATCGATTTGCAATTAACCTGACAGTTGTTGATCCTGGTTCAAGTTCATTAGTTGGCTGGTATATTTTTACCTGTGATGCAGGCAATTTGACAACGTGAGGTGGTATGCCCGATACTGGAACAGCTCCACTAGGTGGGAGATTCTTACTGGTTACAGATGCCCATGAAGATGTCTAACAGGAACAAACAAGATTTCATTATTTCTGAGTAACACCAGGTATCTGTGCTCTTCAAAATTACAAAGTTTCTTGGACATGTACAAATTTTGACATCTTTCTTCAAATAATTCTACAGCCACAAATGTTTATGTTAGAGACAGCATGTGGGCAGACTGCACCTTACTTAGAGGCTTTCGGTAGATTTTGCTGTGACTGCCAAAACTGCAACCCCCCTCCCTCCATCAAATTCATGCCACCAAATTTAGTTGTGCTCCTCACTTGCATGGCAGGCTGAGGGGAGCACTGCTTTCACGGGATGGCTCTCCCTGCATGCCTTTCTACCTTCGGAAACTGCACTTTTCTAAGCCCAAAAGGGTGTTTGGTGGCCCGGGGGAGTGTGATTATATCCATGAGGGATATCCCTGATGTGTTTCTATCCTTGGAAACCACACTCCCCCAGCCATACTGTTTAGCATGCTAAGGAAAACCCCATATCCGTGGGTAGCTGGAGCACAAAGACCCCCAAAAGCCCACAGCCTGTGGCTACTAGAAGAAAAAAAGATTGCCCATTCATTTTTATGTCTTTAAAATATTTATAAACTGAACTCACACAAAAATATATTAGAAATGTACAAAAATAAAATCAAGGAAGCAGAAAGGCTATTTATAGAGAGCCTTTATATAAATAGTATTTAATCCTTGGAAATTAAGGTTCCTTTCAATATCTGGAATGCAAGCTTAAGGTGTGCCTTACAAACTGTCCTAAAGGTCTAACAAATGGCTAAACCTACACAATTTATGAATGGCTGCTATTGTCAGGCTCTTTTTGCCAGCAAGATACCCAATAGACAAAGAGTATTCTTCCAGATACTACTTAGAGCAGTTATGGGGAACAAAAATAGAGAGGTTTTTTGGACTTATACAATTCTTATGCTACAATGTGATATAGGGAATGCTGTAAAGACTGAAGCTCTACAACTTGGCAACTACAGTACAGTCCGAACAATTGCCTTCTTGTTATCAAGATAGCAGCCACTGACTTTCTGCTAAGATACAACTGCCTTTTCTTCAACCAAATGTGAGTACACAGGAATTATCTTGAACATCTTGACAGCTCTTGTAAACTTTCTCACTTCAAACTTAAAAATACACACGAGTAAATGTGAAAGGGGATATCATTAAAATCATGCATGTTACCCTTGAGTCCTCTTGCACTACGGGAGCAGGGTCCACAGGGACTGGAGAAGGACTCTTCTCTACAGTCTCTTCAGGTGCTGCTTCCTCCAGCGCTGGCTCAGCTTTCTCTTCCTGAGCCTCTGGTTCAGGCTCCTGTTCAGGTTCAGGTTCAACTTCTTGCTCCGGCTCTGCAACTGGTTCCTCCAAATGTTCCTCCAAGTCATTGCTGTTGGTGGAAAAATATTTTCATTATGGTAACAATGCATTTGCAGAGCTCAAGCACCAGGACCATAAATGGAATCCCAATATTGTGCTATTTCAGTACCAGGGTTACAAACAAACATCCATCCAATCTGAACCCTCATGCAACAATGCTTTGTTAAGTCAGCAATGTTCCCTTTTTAATCAGTATGGCTTATACTCATTCATGTCCTCTCTCTCACATACACACTCCCCTAGAAATCTGAACTTCAATGCTCCCACCTCAGTAAATTTTAAGAAAGGCCTGGTGGACTTTTAGTTATGCAAAAAGACTGCAGCATTGTTGAGTATATTGATGGACACTTGTTAGAACAACAGTCTTGAGATCAGGCCCTAAATTATTATTTTTTGCAGTAAAGTCAGCACTGATTCTGCAGGAGACCATTATAAAACAGAAATGAGATTAGGTTTAGTCTGAAAAATTAGTATTCTACAGAATATGGATCTCCTTCCTACATTTCAGCCAGCAGTTATAGGCAAACTGGTTAGAAGCAGTGGCATAGTTATGATTGCAACCGTGTCTGAGTTACCTGACAGACTGCTCATAGTAGGCTGCTGAATCATCAGCAACTGCCTCAGGAGTCTGTTGCCTATCCTCAGGTTCCTCTGCTTCCTCCTCAGATTCTGGTGAGGTAAAAAAAAAAAAAAAAAAGATTTTACACCGATCAAGTACAGGACAAATTTCCACATTGCAGTCAGAATGTACACACAGTGGCTGCATTCTCATGTTATAGTAAGCCGTGCTAATGGTTGACCATGAACATGCAAACTGCTTCTATCTCGCTCCTCTTTCACTAGCAAACAGGACATCACTAGCACACCACAATGCTTACCTTCATGTTTTGTCAAAACTGGAGACTGTTGCTTGTTTCAATCAAACGAATTATGACTGCTAAGCCAAGAACAAACCTTGGCTTCAGATTGGGTTTGGAGTGAAACAAACCGCAGCCCCCAATCTGGACATTAACACTAGGCCAAGAATTTTGATTCGTTGCTCCTGCTCGCTAGCAAGGAGTATAGGAGAGACAAACTCTGCATTCCTGGTCAGCCACTTGCAAATATACTCAGTGTTTTACATATTAGGCATGGGGAAATTTGATTTTTGTTAGCTGAAATATCCCCTTACCTTGACATTATTTTAATTAAATACTTAAGATTTATAGCCTGCCCCCCTCCAACAATGCTAATACCAGGCCATTATAAAACAGAGTACGCAACCAAATATATACATAACCAACAGTAGAATGGTTATGTATCCCAATCTAGTTGTTCACATCATTGTACAAACAGCTGATCAATGCTCAACACATATTTCATAGGCATGGTTTTGACTTAAGCTTCTAAACTTCAAGTAAGTACAAAGCACAGGGTTACAAAAGGTATGAATGACAGCTGCTAAAGTTAAGAGCTGGTTTTAGCCCCTTAACCAGCAAATCTGCTTCTATGTCTTGGCATGGCAATTACAGGAGATTGAAATGCTGAAGAGAGTAGTGAATCCCAGTAGTAAACCTAAACCATCACCAGCAAAGGCCATACCTCCAGTGACATGTTCACTATTTTTTCTTCTGTTTTGCCATACTACTTAACAGTCTCTTCATATACAGCTCACACCAGGAGCCATCTTAGATAAGGCGAGTGACAGTTTATGGATGGGATTGAAATTACATAAAAATGGCAGTGAAACTTCTCAAGACTGGTCTTCATCAGTTATTGACCAAGATCAAATTCCTACATTTGGTAACTTTAAAAACTCTTATATAGATGTAAATAAAATTTGGCTGGCTCAAGTTTTAGCACTAAGTTTTACTGTTGCTATTAAGGTTTTAGCATGTTCTGATGTCTGGGGAAAAGGTGGGATATAAATATATTAATAATACTAAGTTTATTATTTGTAAGCAACTAGAATTTGACTGGGCAAATCGTGTTACCATTTTTTTATCACAGAGAACTAATTTAGGAGGAAAACACATTGACAGTCTTGGTACTTACCCTCTGGAGGTTCAGCATCTAAATCACCAAAAACTTCATCCTGGTAACGGAATATGTCATTATGGACATAAAACTTGTTTGCAACAGAACCCTGAAGACAACACAAGGAGAAAAGGACGTTTAGTCTACTGCATTCAGTACCAGTGTACTATGAACACGGTGTTCATGTTTAATCTGGCAGCACAAACCCACTTTGCTTATGTTTGAAACAATCTAACCCTGTTTTACCTACTTGCACCATGCTACAAATATAGAGGGACACTTCAATTGTTACATAAACATTACTTCCTGAACCATATCAGAAGTACGCTCTACTCAACTAAAAAGCATTCATTCAAAGTGTCAATGATCAGAAGAAAGCTAAAAAACAGTTTTTAAAAACAAAAACATAATAGCTTTTAATGCTTAATTTATTTATTATGATTTACTAAATTTATATACATCATGATATAGGATTATCATGGAAGCAGAGATTTTTAGTAAACTAACACAGCCAATTAAACAGTGAGACGTCAGGATTAAGACAATGAGTCTACCAAAGCCAGCAAAAATTTAAGGAGCCGTCACACTCAGACATTTAGAGATTTCTTATTTATAAATTACTGGAACCAGGCCTTATGACAAATAGTGCTTTTCAGTCATGAATGCTGATAATTATCCCTTTGTCTATGGTATGCAACAAGAACAGAAAAAGGACTTAACACATACACAAATGCTAGGCTTATTCTGGCAGAGCCACATATCCAAACACAAGTGCATCACAGTTGTTAATGACTCTAAAGTAAAGAAGTTCTGCAGCCATTGACAGAGGGGAGCCAACTGAACCTTCCTGGCATCCCAATCCCACTGCACTGATATAAAGTCACACACTGATGTTGGGCATACTGGTTCACAGACTAAGATTCCCACAGGCTACATACCTCAGGAGCAAGGACAAAAGTCTGCATGAATCTCCGCATGGGCTGTGTGTTATTGGAGAGCTCACCCATGACCTGTACAACAACACCATCATTCAGAGTAGCATGAGCGTCCACGTGGTGGATCTTCGTGCGGCAATCCTTAAAATTCAGTGACAAGACCTTCTTGTGGATATCCTACAGAAATCATATTGAAATATGTATGAGCTACTTTAAGGATTCAAGCAGAGATGAACTAGAAGTGTCATGTGTTTAGTACTGCAAAGAATTTAAAAAAACCAAAAACCTGAAACATTAATAGGCCCAGACTACCTGCAGTCTGATTTAACTGAAGTCTTGCCTTTCTTACAACAGTCTTCTATTTTATGAAAGCTTTCTCCATTTAAAAAGGGACTTAATAATTAAGAACATAAGAGCCTGCTAGATCAGGCCAATGGCCCGTGTACACTAGCATCCTGTTCTCACAGTGGCCAAACAGGAAGCGGAGCATAGCCATCATGGCTAAAAGCCATTGACAGACCTCTCTTTTAGGTCTAATCCTCTTTTAAAGCCATCCAAGTAGGTGGCTATCATCAGCTTCTGTAGGAGCGAGTCCCATAGTTTAACTATGCACTGCATGAAGCAGTACTTTCTTTTATCTGCCCTGACAACATTCAGCTTCATTAAATGTCCTCAAGTTCTAGTGATATGAAGAAGAAAAAACTTTTCTCTATCGACTTTCTCCATGCCGCATCACTCCTTACTCGCATTTTCTCTAAACTAAGAAGTCCCAAAAGCTTCAACCTTCCTTCACAGGGAAGTTGCTCCATCCCCTTGATCATTTTGGTTGCCCTCTTCTGAATCTTTTCCAACCCTACAATATTCTTTTTGAGGTGGGGTGACACAGCATTCCAAATGTAGTTGCACCATAGATTTGTATCATGGCATTATGCTACTGGCAGTTTTACTTTCAATTCCTTTTCTGATTATACCTAGCATGGAATTTGCCTTTTTCACAGCCACTGCACACTGGGTCGACATCTTCATCGAACTATCTATGATGACCTCCCATTCTATGACTGCTAAGCTTACTCATGAGTCTTTGGTAAGGTACCTCGTCCAAAGCTTTTTGAAAGTCATAGTACACAATAACAACTGGATCACCTCTATAAGTTTGTTGACACTCTCAGAGAACTCTAATAGGTTCATGAGACAGGACCTGCTGTTGCAGAAGCCATGCTGTCTCCCACTTCAGCAAGGTTTGTACTTCTATATGCTTGATTATCCTATCTGCAACAAAACTTTCCACCAATTTTCCTGGGGCACATATTAAGCTAACCAACATATACATTCCAGCATCCATTCTTAAAGACTCATGCCACCTTACCTGAAAATACATGACCCATAGAAATCTAGCAAATATCTACTTCAATCGAAGTCCATTCACTGAATACCTAAGGACTAAGAATTCACATAGCTGGCACAGAAATCTGATGCTAGTTTCCCACCTCCTCAAATTCTACTTTCTAATTTGAAGGTGTTTTCCCTCACTTTGCACTGCATCTTGACTGTGCCTCAGTCAATCATAAAACGATTTTGCAAATGCTTACAGACTGCCCGTGGACTGCATCAGCTGGTTTTCCATTCGAATCCAAGCCACCGTGGACATAAGAAGAATTCTTTCCATAGAACCTGTGAAAGAGCAATTTACATCCATTTCATCAATGTACAATTCCATCACATGGTCCTTTGCAGCACTAAAATGTTAGCCATATTGTTGACTTTAGGCGTAAGCAATCTTTTGTTTCAATGTGGGCTGATGGAAGTTATCAAACCAGTTTCTGCAGCTGCTCGTTTTCAATAACAAGTCTTTTAACTGTCTGTCTCCAAGGAACACAATCCCAACTTTATCATGATTACCTGACCACCACTGGTAACTAGAAGTTCCCTGCAGGTAACAATCTACATACTGGTGGCACTCAGCTCCCAATCACTACTGGTGACCTTATTCCCCAGTGCCATAATACTGATGTTAAAAAGCATGGGGGACAAGATGAAACCCTGCAGTATATACTACAGTCAACTGCTAAGGAGTTGAGTAGCAGTCCTCTGATGCCTCTTCTCTGGTAAAGGTCATCAGCCTGTGCCTTAAGGCTCTTTCAGTTCTGATTTTAGGCCCAAAGCCAGATTGAAATGAGGTCAGATAATCCTTTTCCTCCAAGCACATCTGAAGCTGACCACCACTCAACAACCTTGCCCACCTACCCCACATGGTTTTCTCAATGTATAGTTCCATGCAAGTGTCTATAGTTCGCATAGTCACTTAGGCTTCCATCCACTGCAGTATTGCAAAACAATGCGTTTGATAACAAATGGACTTGCTGTGCCCTGTTGGCTGTTGTTCTGGAGTAAGGTTCCATGTGATTGTGAAGCACCATGGCAACAATGAGCTATCATGACTTGCTTATTGAATTGTATTGTTTTGTTTAATTTGTTGCTGTTGTTTGCTTTATTTATAAGCTATTGCGTTTGATATTATAAGGAATGCAATGTTTGGAGTTTTTAAAAATGTTATTGTGATTAATGTGAGCCACTTTGAGCTTTGGAAAAGTGGAATACAAATATTAAATCAAATAAAAAACCAGGTTTTCACAGATTGCTAAATTTGCCTTATTTTGTTAAACAGTCCTTTCGCATTAGAAGCCCCTTGCTGTTTGGATAAGAGCTCTACTGTATGTAGAAAAGAGCTCTGCTTTTTGTGTAGTTCACTGTTCAATAAATTAAGATGATGCAGTCCACATATTGCCTGTAGCCTGATGTGGTCTTCGCAAGGAACTCTCATCTCAGGCATAGGCAAACTCGGCCCTCCAGATGTTTTGGGACTACAACTCCCATCATCCCTGACCACTGGTCCTGTTAACTAGGAATGATAGGAGTTGTCCCAAAACATCTGGAGGGCCGAGTTTGCCTATGCATGTCTTATCTCCTTATATTTGCATTTTATTTGCCCAGAGGCTGGGTTATAAGGGAAGATGAGACTGAGGTTTTGCTGATCCTCCAGGAGCTACAACTTCCATGGAAGAAACCAACCTGGAAACTACTTTTGTATGGAGTTTTATTATTACTATTTTAGGGCAATGCAAGAATAGTGAGTGACGAGAAGAATGTTGAAACTCCGAAGATTATAGGCACTATCCAACTAAATCATATTCAGAGAAGACTCAATGAGATCAATAGGCTCAAGACCACTGATTTCAAGGAGTCTTCTCTGAATATTACTAACACTGAATATCAACTTATTACTTCACAGTGGTGATAGAAGAGGGAATCTGGTCCTGGAGCATATACAACTCTGGCTCAAATTTAAACTGCGGGGAGGACAGAGAATGGAAGAGATGTAGAAGTTTATCTGCAAACTCTACATTGCACCCATAATTTTTGTTTTGCTTTTGGCAAATTAAACTTGTGAAGAGGAGCCAGTATTTCTGTACAACAGTGCCCCTGATTCTGAAATATTATTTTAATTAATTCAAATAGGAGACTTTACCTGTGCAAGAAGTCTGGTGCTTGGTTCAGCAGAATATAATACTGTCTTACGAACTCCCGCCCAACCAGCAGGGGACTTGGCTTCTCCATCACCATTTCTTTGGTCAACTGAAAACTGAAGACCAAAACATTTGTGAAAATATATCCAATACTCAACCTTGCCGAGGAAAGCTTATATAAACTATAACCAATTTCTCACACAGTTGCCAATTTACTGCACACACGGCTAAATTACTTGAAACATTTCAACGGTAGGGAAAAGAAGACAATAATCCAAATATAGCTTCTTGAAGTGATTATATATAAAAAAAACAAGTGCCCAAAATTTCAAGTATAGCAGCAGAAAATTGGTGGCAAGCAAGTAAATCTTCTTGTAGAATTTAAGAGGCTATATATGGCTGTACTAATTCCCATTAACCTTGTCTGACTTCAGTAGCTGAACTGAAAGGCTTCAAGAAAAGGTGCAATGACCTTTAAGTTCACATACAGTAAGTCATCTAAGCAATAAGCTGGGACATGATACCTCTTATCTAGGAACCCAATTTTTTACTTGATTGGCTCTCCACCCACCCACTTTGCCAAACTCTTCGCGTGCACGCACACCTCACAAACAACCCCCCACAAGAAAACAGTGGAGTCCAGAGCAGAGTAGGGTAAGGTGCACAAAAAGGTTTCTGCAGTAGCAAAATTTGGGCACCATCATTCCTTCACCCACCTTTCAGTAAACTGGATTATTTTTTGTACACAAACAATGCTCTTCACTTGAAAACACATTATTTTATAGGAATGATCATTCCCCTCCATAACAGTACATCTGTTAAAGTCAACTATTCAATTGTTTTCCATTGAAAAACAGCCACTTCACAATACAGTACACATTTCCTAATGCATAAATTTGAATCCTATGCTCTTTCAGCTCGTGTGTAGTATGAACGCAGAGGGAAACTTAATCACTCACTAGCCCATCCCACTGCACATCCATAAGAAGCCTAGCACGGGCAAATGTATTCCTGCAGACCATGTTCTTATCTTCATCCAGCACAGAGGGAACCTGACTAGCCAAAAGTGAGAAACAGGGCTTTCCTTTGTCAGGAGTAGGATGGGTCTTTAAAAGCTGAACTGCCATTGGAGCTTTGTCCTTATTCTTGTTGACCGAACTGGAAAGACAATAATGCATTCACCTTCATGATCATGGTATTTGGCTGCAGGAGTTGCCAGAAGGAGGTGTACAAGGTGCCATACAACAGTCTTAAGGACCCCACTCTGTATTTGCGTAGGGTTTGCTCCTTAGCCTTTTCTTCTCCCAAAGACAAGGCAGCTGCTGTTTAGGATCGGTGTTTCCCTTCTCCTAGATGGGCTACCTTCCCAGGTTGACAAGCCCCATCTGTCCCTCACTTCCCTGTACACCAAATGCAGGAACCGCCTTCTTGACAGAGGGACACACTATTTGTCTCATCCACCCAATCTGCCACAACCTGTATTTGCATGCATAGCTGAGTGCATTGTGGGGACCAAAAGTTGACGAACTACTCCGAAGGAGCAGTGTCCCCCACCAGAGGTACTACCCCCTCCCCTAACATCCCATACACCAGTAAAACAATTAAATACCAGTAAACAATTAAAGTTGATGTTTTATTGTCTTATGGCTGTATTAGGAAAAACCCTGTGATCCTATTTGGATACAAATCTAAAAGTGATACAGTCTAAAAGTGTGTGGGGGGGGACTGTCTAAAATAAAATGAAGATTGAACCTTTATCTCAGCTACCAGCTAAGCAATATATCATAAACTTGGGGGAAAGAGTGGATATAAATACATCAAATAAATAGATAATATCACACACAGATGTTGTAGGAAGAGTCAGAGTGGCCTAGTAGACAAGGCCTTAAATTTGGGGGGCCCTTCCATGTTCCAAGAAATAGAAACATATTGGTGGTCTTAGAAAACTACAAGTCTGAGTTTTAAAAATGGAAACAATCATCTACCACACTGAGTTATCACAAGGAGTATAAGTGCTCTACAAAGGTCTGGCTACATCAAGCATCAGCACATTTGAGAAAAGCCAGCAGTTAGTTTTATGTTTACACTATGAAAGAGTTTTGATGTATAGTGAAGTTAACCGTAATGCTTGCCTGTGGCTGTTGAATTTTTCTAATATTAAACAGTAACATAAATGAGAACTCTTAAATATAGGTTGGTCATGACTAACTGAGCATTATATGGTTTGAATTTTCATTGTTGCTTAATTTAAAGAACAACAGAAAGAAAGAAAGAAAGAAAGAAAGAAAGAAAGAAAGAAAGAAAGAAAGAAAGAAAGAAGACAAATCTTTGGAGGGCAATAAAGAACTAGGTTTTCTTAAAAAAAAATTAAGACACATCAGGTGGTATCCAACTAAACAGTTCTGCTAGTGCAACCAACAAAACAGAACTTCTCTTCATCTCCTTTCCCCATGCGCTCCCTAGATCTGCTCCTGAGGGTTGGGGAACCCCAGAACAAATTTAGTGGCAGCAGGGGGGGGGGGGGTGGAGTCTTGTAGCACAGCCAAAATTGCCTACACTACCATAACTGTTTAGTTGGCTACCACCCAGTCATTTAATGCATAGTCACTAAGAAAGATCACCAGATGGCTTAGGTAAGTTGGTCTGTACTAAGGGTTACTTTTTAAACCTGAACTGCTTGATCTACCCCCTTAGTTTAAATCTGCAATAGGCTAACATGGCGTTGAGAAAAATGTATGTTTAAGATGGTTCATACCTGCTTTCAAATTTACATCAAACTTTAGTGCATGAACAGTTATGTATCATTCAACCACTATTTTTAATGACTTATCTGAAAACAGGCCATAACCCCCAGTGCTTAAATTACTAATATGCCAACATTTACATTCCCAAGCACACTGAAGTTTGACATCTGTCAGACTTGACACACATTTGTTTAGAGCTGCTTCCAGAGAGATGGCTCCTAAAATTAATAATCAACCTTTCTTTCAGTGTAAGATGCAAGTGGAATTGCAAATGGTTTTCCGTGCTATTAGGGATATTGCACTTCTATATGTTCTGTTCACACTAGTGCGAGTGACATAACTGCTACAGATGGGAAGAATGTCCAGTTCACCTGAGCAGCCACCTGAAGCTCCGCACATCTTCACTATGTGTAGAATTTTATCACCCAGCCTTTTAAATTGACCTTTAATCAGCATCAAGACTTTTCTGATATATTTTCTCCCCAAAAGTAACATATTGTTGAAATGTAACTTAAAAATGAAACCACAAGAAGGCATTAGTTTTGCAGCACATATTAGTCTGTGCACATAGTAGCAGCATAACAAAGGTCTGTGATCGATAGAGCAGAGCATGTAATTTACTTCCAATACATTACTCAACACTTTTACACAGCAGTCCAAGGCATGCTGCTTGTGGTGGTGGGCGGGAGGGGGGGAATTTTTTCAAGATAAAATATTGCAGTCTGACTACTGCAGTGCAATCAGAATATTAAGTCTTCCGAATTTCTGGATTTTTCAATGGCCTGGTCTCGTCTTTACAAAACAGTCAATACGTATGTTAAGTTTCCCTTGTGTTGAAGAAGAGTTATCCAGGTTTGGTGACTGTTTAAAGTTTTTATGTCTGGAATTATTAACACAAGCAACTCAGAATTGTGGAAAACTAATATAATCTCTTGCAGCAAGGAAATTACACCTACACAAAAACACATTTAAAGGGAAGGGCACGCTTTTAAAGAAAAGCACATGCTTTCATGAAATACAGTAGGTTCTTGGTTCAATACCTGAATCTCCAGCTTGGGAAGGAATCCCATGAGTGGGCCAATGGGATGGACAAATCGGCTGACTCAATTAAGTTAATTTCCTATGTACCTACTATGATTCCCAACTATAAAGAGCCACAAATAAAAGCAGAGTAAGAAAAATGTTTATTGCTGTACGTGGCTTCACAAAACAGTGGCAAATATCAAGCTCAGCCTATCCACTGACACCCTAATGCAAATTATTCTTGTATCCCCAGTCCCCATTGCACGTCTGCCAAAGTCACCTTACAAAGACCCTTTTTCCAGGCTAAAAGAGGTCCAGCCATTTAAGCCCTTCCTATTATAGACTGAGGAAGAGGAATCATGTGATCAAAGCTGCTATATTTGAGCTCATCTCCTTAAAGGGAGATGAGCAAAGTCTACAACTCTTCTTGTACAGTATAGCCATTTTATACCCAAATTACCCTACTACAAACTCAACAAAAAACCCTGGAAGCATTCACTTGTTTCACAGCTACATTTCATTTCAGTCATGTTGCAAACTGAGGAATATCCAAGAATCCTTTATTTCTGTCACCTATTAATGAATGAATCAGCTGGAAGCTATAGAGGGTTCTTATGACCATAAACACTTTGTACGATTAAATTTCACCCTACATGTTAAGTTCCAGAATAGGGCTGGGCGATATCTGGTTTTCCACATTGTGATATATCACCAGCTAAACATCACGATATACTGAAATATCACGATGCCTGAAATAAGGATGGAGCTGTGTAATCATTGGCTGGCTTCATGGATTTTGCATTTGATTTTTGCATAGTGCACACACACACACACACACACACACACACACACATATTAAGGCTAGGCAACGTATCAATACATAGTCAAAAAATCGGTTTAAAGTCCACATTATGGTAACAGTTTCATAATATTCAACATAGTGATATATCATGAATCACGATGTGTGTGCTATTTTAAAAAAAATTGTGATGTGGGAAAAACCGTGAAGCCAATCACTGCTTCTCTCATGATTCCTGTCGCTTTGTACTATAAAATAACAGTTGTAACAATGTTACAGGTAAGTAAAAATGTATCAGTTTTAGACTCCTAAACAGTAGCAGTTGTCAGGACATTACCTCGTGCACCTCTACATAGTTAGAGCCTTATTTCAGACATCGTGATATATCAGTATATTACAATAAGGCTGGTGATATTTCACAATGCTGAAAGCAATACATTGTTCAGCCCTAACACACATCATGATTTGCGATATGCCAGGTCAAAAATTATGAAACTGATATCATATGGACTTCAAACTGGTTTTGGATATATCAGCATATTGCCCTATGCTACCACCTGTCCTACTACAGCTACCTTTCCTAACCACAATTACAGAAGACCTCCTCTCAGGCACACACAGAGGTTAAGTGCCCATGCTGTTTTTGGCAGCACAAGTACCACTTAGGAACTCTCATGGCACAACTGGTCATCATCTCTTGCATTCAACCAACTACAATTTGTCTAAAAATTGTGTAACATATACTTATCTACAAAGCAAGAGAGATATGACTTTCCATATTCAGCTACTTCTCATTCATTCTGCTTTTCCAATCTCCCAATATTAAGACAGACACTATGAGCAACCCCAGCCAATATGAATAATTCTGGAGATCTCTTGATTTGGACCTACTTTTGGAAGTTGGAACAAACTGTTTCAGTTCTGCCTCCCTTTTACCACTGTTGCACCTTGGGCTAAATGAAGGACACTGGCTGATGTACAGAAATTCAATCTTTACGTGCTCTGTAACTCACTAACCTGGCTCCAACAGATACTCAGAACTGAAGGTCACCCTTTTTTATGACGAGCCTGATTGAGAGAACATTTCACAGTCTAGCAATTACTGCATACTCAAGACCTATTATGTTTCAAAGACTTACAAACTAAATTGCTTAATATCAAATAATGATGCTATAACCACATTAAACATTTCTTACTGCCTGATTCTCTGCATGTTTACTCAAAATGAAGGCCCACTGTGTTGGATGAGGCTTACTCCCTTGTAAGTATATGTAGGACTAATCTCAGGCTGCAGTTGAATACTCACCCAAGAATTAGCCCCCTTTAAGTCAATGTAGTTCAGCAGACATGTACAGGGATAGCACTCCTAATCTCTGTGTTTGTGCCTGAGGCTTACACCATCTCAAACACCAGAACTGATTTTAATTCATTGGAAATATTGTCTATTTTCTCCAGAGTAAAAACATTGTCATTTAAGAGTGGAGCTGGGTTCCATATGCTTTGCACAAACAGAATTGGGGGATCCTATACTCCAGAGGACTGGAGGGTGGCTCTTAAGTCCAACAGCTTAACCTCCTACATATTCTTGGTAGGAGGTATTAATAAATAAGAGGGCAATCTAACACACATAAATGGTATTTGACTTGGGGGGGATCTAAAAAATAATAATTACCTCACTTTAAGTATAGTTTTCTTTGTTCATCTGATAATGTATCTTTATTTTCCAACTCAAATAAGTCCACAAGAAGCCTTCAAGAAATAAAGTGCTATAAACCACAAACTTTAACGAAAAACAAGTAAGTCCAGTAGTAGGACCAGCACCCTTTATCTGAGCGCACTTAAGTAAGATGCATGTGGCTTAAATTCAATGTGTGATCTTAGTTGCTAAGAAACTAATCTCAATGACTTAGAAATCCAAAGTTATACAGTGGTGCCTCGCAAGACGAAATTAATTCGTTTCGCGAGTTTTGTCGTCTTGCAATTTTTTTCGTCTTGCGAAGCACGATGTCGGAAAAGTTTTGGAAAAGCTTCAAAAATCACCAAAGTCTTCAAAAACCTCAAAAAAGGCTACCACACCGCGTGCTATGAGTTGCTCCTCGAAACAAGTCACAACTGTATTAACGGTGTTAAGAAAAAGGAAACAAACTTGCAAGACGTTTCCATCTTGTGAAGCAAGCCCATAGGGAAAATCGTCTTGCGAAGCAGCTCAAAAAACCAAAAACCCTTTCGACTTGCGAGTTTTCCGTCTTGCGAAGCATTCGTCTTGCGAGGTACCACTGTATTTAATATTGATGGTTGGGTAGCAGAACTGTTAGAATTGCCATCCCTAGAGTATGTGATGTCATACAATTACCTTACACAAATTTAATGCCATGAGAAACACCATTCCAGAGTGCATTGATGGCCATAGTATATTGCTCCAAGCAAGAAACATTGTGACCCAATACTTTTATCTGGCTCCTAGCCAAATTGACAACAAAAATTCCCTCCCAACATTTATACTGAGTCGCACCTTCCTACCGACAGAAAACATTTGAACTGTGCATTCACAGAAGCGAGGCAGCATACAAGAACATAAATTATTAGGAGCTTGTTTTCTTTTGAATAATTTTATATCATGTGAGAAAGGCCTGGTTCGTGTCCCTTTAAACCAGGCATAGGCAAATTCGGCCCTCCAGATGTTTTGGAACTGCAACTCCCATCATCCCTAGCTAACAGGACCAGTGGTCAGGGATGATGGGAGTTGTAGTCCCAAAACATCTGGAGGGCTGAGTTTGCCTATGCCTGCTTTAAACAATAAATGAAACATTGGGATAAAGCAAGCAGCATGCTGGTTCACAGCACTGTGGCACTCCTCTTCCAATTCTACCCACAGGACCCTGGAGAGAAAGCAAGAGAGAAGCTGACTTGGCATTATATGTCAACCAGTGCTCATGCCTTGTAACTAGTATTCTGCACATTCTTGCTATATCATATTTAACTTTTAACAATGATTTACTGTAGTGTGCCAACTGGGCCACTGAATTTGCTTTCCTGGGTTCTAAGATTAATGTTGTTGGGGTTTTTTTTATAAAAAAAACCTATATTGTTATTTGTAAAGAAAATAAATATTAAGACATCAATTGACTGATTCTTGCTATTTTTAAGCTTTAGCATGGGGGTCCCGACATTAAATAATTCAAAAGCAAAGAAAATCTTTGAGGTGTCGATTACAGGTACCACAAAGTTCAAACATCTACTCAGAAATTCCATTTTTGCTCAATTTGTTGGAGCTACAGATGTGACAATGCCAGGCTAGTCTATAAAGAAGTATGAGTTGCTTGGATCAATTTTGAATATATCCCCCGTGAATGCTGACAGTTTGCCATTATGAAAACCACCACATGTACTTTGGCTCTTGAACAGCGGAGTTGGTGAAGGTCAGCGTCAACGAACAGTGGTCTTCTAGCCAAGACACTGAATGTCTTCCTGGAGAAATGGAAGGTTTCTCCTTCTTTAAAGAAAGTACTGACCATTAGTTAGGTAATTTATATATAGCTTTTCATTTCAGAAAGCTAAGAAAGCCTTATTCTGAGTTGGATCTTTGGCCCATCTTCAGCTTTGTACATACTATACCTTTAAAGCACACTCAAAGCATATCCTTTCCCTCTAAGAATTCTACTCATGCCTCTGTAGCTTTGCATTTGCTGTGGCTAACCAAACCACAATTTAAAACCATGGTTAAACTAAAGGAGTTGGATTAGCTCATAAGGCCAAATCATAGTTCAAACAAGTCAGTTTATAAACCAACAAACCATGGCATCACATAATGGTTTGTTATCTGAGAACAAACCATGATGAGTTGGCATACTTAAGACATTTAAATCAGACCTCACTTTGACTACCCCAACCATGAGAGTCAGATCTATGTGAGCAAACCTATCGGCCAATGCAAAATGCTACTGTGTGCCTTCTACTGCAATTTCATCAGATACTACTGTTTCTGAGCTCAATTAAAAGTATTAGTTTCTGTGTTAAGAACCCTTCAAGTCACTGAACACCAACTTGGACTAGTTGCATTCAGAAAATAAAGCCCTGTTTTATGTCCCCTTCATTACCTGAGGTATTATTTCCTGCAGCTAGAAGCAGAGCACTTGCAGCAGTGGCTCTGCATGTATGGAGCCAAGTTCACATTCAGACCTGCTAAGACTAAGTAGTGTATCTGTCCTGATCTTTGTATAACTAATCTTCTGGCAGGCTTTTGAATGAGTTTAGCTGCCATTATATAAGCACATAAAGAACAAGAACTTGTCATTTGCTCTGGTTGAACTGTGGATTTCTGGATTTTCAGTGGCTGTAAGCATCTTCAGCTGCACATATCAGTATTGCACTCAAAGTAAAAACCTCTCTTAAGCCAGGATTAGCTTAAACAATTGCTACCTAATAAAAACAAGAAAGGAAGCAACTGGATTCTTTTGCGGGCTCAGACCTTGATGACCAGAAATGTGTAGTCATAAAGAAGCACATATTTACGTAATAAAGAAAATGTTTGCACATAGGTACTGTCTTTTTGGGGGAGGGGGACAAGCCAAACAAGTCCCAAGGATTGAACAAAGGGAAATTCATCGCCCCAAAGCTGCTGCTTTTGTAGCCAATTTTGCACTAAGCAGCCACCTTATTTCAAGGATAACTTGCACAAGTTAAACCAAAATTTTCCCTCCAGAAAACTTTATATGTACCGCTGGAAAGAAAACATATATGGGAAGAGGAGGGTCATGCCCATATGCTCAGCTGGTATGATTTCATGTACAGTACTTTGGTTCAACTATTATTTCTGTAGCACTGACCCAAGCCCTCCCACAAGTGTTTATGTGCTTAGTACACGCAGTGAAACTAAAAGTACTGTATCAGGACCAATTTAAACAAAATCCTATCAAACTATTTTATAATATTTGAGAAGCAATTCTACACCACAAACTTAATCCTCTCTTCTCCTACATGTTGAAGTAGCAGCATCCTATTGAACGCAGGTGGCGATGTGGTGTAAACCACTGAGCCTCTGGACTTGCCAATTGGAAGGTTGGCAGTTCGAATCTCCGTGACAGGGTGAGCTCCCGTTGCTTGGTCCCAGCTCCTGCCAACCTAGCAGTTCAAAAGCACATCAAAGTGCAAGTAGATAAATAGGCACCGCTTCAGCAGGAAGGTAAACAGTGTTTCTGTGCGCTGCTTTCACCAGAAGCGGCTCAGTCATGCTGGCCACATGACCCGGAAAAACTGTCTGCAGACAAATGTCAGCTTCCTCGGCCAGTAAAGCGAGATGAGCATCGCAATCCCAGAGTCGTCCACGACTGGACTTAATTGTCAGGGGTCCTTTACCTTTTTATTGAATGCAAACTAGGAAACTGTAGCTTAATCTCAGACTACAAACTCAGATATCAAACCAGGATCAGATTATGGTTTGAAAACATATTAAGCCAGTTTCCCAGTTCGGATATAATGGAAGACTATGGTTTAACAAACCCCAGACATTGTCAGCTGCGACACACAAGAGAAAGGAGGGCAGAACAGAAGCACAAGGCTCTCAGTCAAATAAATGATGGTTTACTGGGCAGAGATCATTAGAAAGCTAACTGGGCATCAGTTGTTCCCTTCATGTCTGAAGAAAATCAGAAGACAGATGGGGCTTGTTAACCTGGAAAGGTAGCCCATCCAGGAGACCTTAAACTCTGACCTCAAACCTCTGCTGCCTTGTGGCTATACTCATTCGTGAGAAAGGCTTCAGGAGTGAACTCCCAAGTTTAAAACGCTACCTTAAACGCTACCTTGTGGGACATCTCCCACAACGCTACCTTGTGGGACATCCTTAAACGCTACCTTGTGGGACATCTCCAGGAGAAGGAAAGGGTAAGGACTAAACCCTACACAAATCCAGAGTCCCCAAGGCAGTAGGATGGCACTTTGCACACCTCATTCTGGCAATTCCTGCAGCCAAGCTAGTGCCACATGTACTGTTTTGCTTTCCTTTGAACTACATCAGCAAGGCTGGGAGTGGCAGAGGTGGCGTTGTCATCTGGACAGCTGAGAACTTCCATATACGCTACCAAGACTTCTACACTGGAGTTTTTCAGATGGTGCACTCTATTGTCTCTCAAGACAGATGGATGCCAACAATGTGTCTTACTGCTTCCCATCTTTCACACAGATTAGCAGAATAAAAAACACATACATACCCTATTTATTCACAAGTACTAGAAAACTAAGAGAAGGATTTGTCCTATATCTTCTATCCATCCCAGGCACAGTAATTCTCAACAATGGGCAGCACTGATGTGGTTCTTTATTTTTCTATGGGAAGTGTTCTAGCCCTAGGCTGGTGGTTTTCAACCAGTGTGCTGTGGCACCCTGGGGTGCCTTGAATGATGGTCAGAGGTGCCGCAGACAACACTGGCCTCTGTCCCTCTTTCCTTCCCTCGTTCCTATGATGCCCTCTTGTGTGTCTGCCTCACAAAGGCTTGCACAGCTGTTTATAGCCCTGGCTATAAGCTCTGCAGGCAAATGGTGCCCCTGGGAAGCACCTGGGGAGGGGGGCAGTTCAGAAACCAGGGACGACAGCAGCAGCAGCAGCTGTCTGGAGGACTCCCAAGAAGGGAGGAGAGGACTGAAGGAACACTCCACAAAGGAGGGTGTTCAAAAAAGAGAGGCTGCCAGCTCTGCTGGCAAGAGGTGACATAACTGGACTTCTGAGCCCCAAAGGGGTGTCACAGAAAGAATGCAGTTGGTTAAGGGAGCCGTGGACTCATAAAGTTTGAAAACCCCTGCCCTAGGCATCAGAAAACTTTCCAGCAAACCCACATCACTGTTGTGCAGAGAATCTTGAACTTCCTGTTGGGTATCAAGACTACCAGCATGCTTTTATCCATACTCACCTTTTAAGTCTAGAAATGGGCTCACATCAAAGAAAGCCATTTGTCAAAGTCCATGTGCAAATACAAGTGTTTTATTATTCTGGCATACCAATATTGATGCCACAGCAGGTGCAGTGTTCGAAACTCCCATTGTTCTAGGCGCATTTTGAGACAGGGAATTTCATTAGCACAAGCAGTTTCTGAGCGCAATATTGTGCCTAAGATTTCAGATTAAAACTGCATAGTGGAAGGAAAGGTGGAACTTTTTCTGCCTCCCCACTTCCAGCTACTCTCTGAAGACTGGAGGAGACCCTCTTAAGAATATTAGGGGAGTGGGCAGGGGAGAACTAAACCATGTGAAAAATGAACATATTTTAGCTGAAGTTCATTTTTAGCTTTGTATTCTTGATATTAAAAAAACGCACCTACACACACCTATTACCTAGGTTTAAGGCGCCATTTAGCTCCTAGCTTTCATCTGTTTCTAACACTGAGTAGATGTGATAGATATGCAGCTCTACAGATGTTAGACTGCAACTCTCACCATCCCCAATAACTTTCTGGCTGGGGATGATGGAAGTCATAGTTCACAAACACCTGGAGGACCACAGGTTCGACCCCCCGCCCCCAGGGCTTGCAAGGTTGTAAAGATGTTGATGTAACGTGTAAGAAATACTTTAAACATTAAACGTAACTTTTCTTAGGCAATGTTAACATTTAAGGTGCTGAAAACATTCAATCCTTAAAATTCCTTATTTTACCTAAATGTAAATCATAAAGGTAAAGGTAAAAGTACCCCTGCCCGTCAGGGCCAGTCGTGACCGACTCTAGGATTGCGTGCTCATCTCGCTCAAGAGGCCGGGAGCCGGCGCTGTCTGAAGACACTTCCGGGTCATGTGGCCAGCGTGACGAAGCTGCATCTGGCGAGCCAGCACCAGCGCAGCACACGGAAACGCCGTTTACCTTCCCGCTATAAAGCGGTCTCTACTTGCACTTAGGGGTGCTTTTGAACTGCTAGGTAGGCAGGAGCTGGGACCGAACAACGGGAGCTCACTCCGCCGCGGGGATTCGAACCGCCCACCTTACGATCAGCAAGTCCTAGGCACTGAGGTTTTACCCACAGCGCCACCCGCCTCCCAAAATGTAAATCATAGCGGTTTGCAAATAGTCAGAAGTGAAATGCAACTGCTAAGCTGATTTGCACCTTCTGGATTTCACTCGACTTATTTTATAGAGTGCATAAGATCCAGTAGAGTGTTTAAACTGCCCAGTCTGTACTTAAGTGTGGTTTTGACTTAAACACCACTGAAGATGGGTGATATCACGTTTAAAACACAGAATAACATTTCAGAAATGAAACTTAATTCAGAACTATGAATTTGAGTAACTGTCACATGTAAACTGTTTGTGGAGTGTGGGGAGAGGTAAAAATGTAGTTAATCCTAAACAGTTTTATGTAAAAGCTTTTTCAAACTCATATTTCACAATTATTTCTTCAACAGCAGGTTTGCCGTTTGGGGGTGCTTCTGGATCCAGCTCTATCTCTGGAGGCTTAGGTAGCCTCAGTGGCTAGAAGTGCCTTTTACCAACCACGGCTGGTTTGACAGGTACAGCCATTCCTGCATCAGGAAAGTCTTGCCACAGTAGTTCATGTGTTGGTTGCTTCAAGACTGGATTACTGCAATGCGCTCTATATGTGGGGCTTCCCTTGTGCTTGATCTAGAAGCTGCTGTTAGTGCAGAATGCTGCACCATGACTACTGAGTGATGCCTTGTCAGCATATAACACCTATGCTCAGAAATCTGCACTGGTTGCCAATTTGCTACTAGGCAAAGTTCAAGGTGCTACTATTGGTACATAAAGCCCTCAACAACTTGGGACCAGTTTACCTACAAGATCACCTTATCCCATGTGCCACCCAACCTCTTCAGTCAGCAGAGTTGACACTACTACAGGTGTCACATAATGCCCATTCCTTAATGTGACACTCCCTGCACTTTGGAATTCACTGCATATTGAGATCAAGCACTAATAAATTTATGTATGTATAATCAAAAACATGTATAAATAAATGTATGTGTTGATTTATATAATTTTCAAACCTACTGTAATTTTGTAGCTGCTTTTCCTGGCTATCTATGGATTAGCTATTGATCACTACAACCCTACATTTTTCCCAATCTTAAAAAGCCAATGTCAGTTTAGTGAAGGGATAGGAAACCTTATGCCCTTCAAATGCTGATGGAACTCCAATCTCCATCAGTTCCAGTTAAGTATTACCAACGCTCAAGAGTTCTGCAGTGTAGAGGGTAGGGTCACAATTTTATTTACTTTATATAGAAGATCTCAGGGCAAGTTATAATTTAAAAACAATAGGCCAATAACACACAGTTAAAATTTTCCAGTACAATTCAACAATACAAGGATCTGAGATGGGATAGTGGAATGTAGTTATACGTAACTTGGATGGCCTGGAAGAAAATAAAAGTTCACTCCAGTGGTTCCTATCCAAACCTCAAGGGAAAGGACGCTCTATAATGGAGCTGCATTGCCAAAAAGGCCTCCTCTGATCTGAAAGCCCATACAGTTTGGGGAAAGTAGCTTCTTCGGGTAACCTGAGCCTAAGCTATTCAGATCTTTAGTTGCCAAAACCAGTATCTTGGTCTGGAATGGTTTGAGTTCTGGTTTAGCAATATCTGGAGTACGTCAGGTTTCTCACCCCCTAGTTTAGAGCGTCACAACTCTAAAATTCTACTGCAACTTTCAAGCAGCGGACTATGAGTGGGTAAATTTAGAGAACATTAATCCACGACAAAATGACCCATCAAGGCATTTCTCTTGTCTTCATGCTTGTTTTATTGCTAGACTTTTAAGTCTAGGTGAGTGAGCAGAAGTACATTGTAAGAAAATTTACCCAACTACCTTATTTTCTTAGTCTGTCTTTGTTAAGGTATCCTTAGCTTAAAAGTCAATAAGCCAGTAGCATATCTGAAATATGTAAGTCATCTCCATATAAAAGAAAGCAGAAGTTTGTTTCATGTAGTTTGTCTTTAAAAATGACCTGTAGGGAATACCTATTATTAACTCCTTTAAATTATTAGCGTATGAACAACCAAAAAAGGAATCTGTTAAATCCAACATTTCATTACCCAAGACCCTATTGATTATGCATATACAATCTAAAACTCCTGAGATTGTTTTATTCAAATACAAAAAGTTCAGTACACCAGGTGAAAATTTTAGTCTAAAATGGATTCTACCACCAGGGTCTGCTATTTTTAGATATAATAGTTCAAGCAGCACTTCCAGTTAAGTACACAGAAGAGCATGTCTGGACAGCACAATGCAAACTTTACCATTGCTGTTTTGGCTGCTACAAACAGAAGTGCAAAAAAGATTTGATGCCAAGCAATTGATAAATTCATTTAAGTCTCATTTATACAGTTAGCAAATTTGAAATGGTTGGCATCTTTGTGAAACCTTATGGGAACACATGATGGTATTTTTCCACTTAACCATACAGAACACATTAGCAGCGGAATTATCTTTTACTTAATGACTGACCAGAGCCTTGCAAGTGCCCCCAAAACAGTAGCTCTTAATAAATGGGCATTTTTCTATAGCTTAGTAGTCTGCCTGCGTTTCCTAAACCTAGCACTGTGTCCATGGGAGAGGCAGACAAAAATAGCACAAACTGGAAACATGGCTACTTGCTACAAATACTCTGCAATAGATTATGATGCAGCCACCTGACACAACCAGATTTCAATTATCAGAAAAACATGCCCGTGAACGATTCCCATTAAAGCTATTTCAATAGAAAAACTAATAGTTTTTAGTAAGATCCTGGAAATTACTAGAAGCTCCAGGCATGCTTAATCTAGTTTCTATGAACACGCCAAGACTGACCTTGAGCAAGTGTCCTTACTTTTCTGCCTTTATTACTTTATTTTTTACAGGCAAAAACTTGTTGGGAGGGCTTTGGTTTTTTGGCTTTTAGGCGTCCACAGCACAGGGTTGTTTAAAACACTGCCGATCTCATCTCTCAAGTGAAAGGCTACGCCACTTTAAAACAAAGCTACTTAGCTCTCTATATTCCAGCCTAGCTTTTTTGCCTGCGCGCTAGGGAAAAGCAGGCTGCGTGCGGGCAAGGGACAAAAGCTTGCAGCTCCGTCTGCCTAGCCTTGCACAATGAAGCACAGCTCACTTCCGCGGCCCCTTTTCACAAGCGTCTGCCCCACTGAAAAGGAGCACCATTATGCTCCGGTTCCTACGCAGCTACTCCCGCGGACAAGTGAACGGAGCGGCGTCTCGCACCTCCCGTCGCTTTCCCCCTCCGCCCCCTACACCGGTGGAACGAGCACCGTTCGTGCATTTCCGCTCTTTCACAAAGCTCGCGGGTTTTTGTTTGGTGGGGTGGGTGGTTCTGGAGGCGCGAGAGAAGCGCGGGGAGGGCGGCAACGGCGCTTCAAGAGGGTCCCGTTCCCCCTGCCCACCCCCCTCCCCTTTGTAGGCCGCTTTACATGCACGATCAGGAACCTTCCTAGTTAGTTATTCATAGCGCGGGGCGAGCAATCGAGTAGGGAGGGAGAGGACCGCGCCAGGCTGGGCGCCGCCTCCTCCGCATGTCAGAAAGGAGACCCTCGTCGTTAAGCCAGCACCGAGTTCCCTTCGCAGGCCAGCGCAGCGACCCGTTAACAGCCGCCCAGCCGCTCTCTCTGCCCACTTCTTCTAGATCACGCACTACGGGCGGGTCCTTCTCGCCTCGCTTTTGCTACCCAGAGGGCTTGTTAACGGCTCAGGCCCGGCCTCGCCGAGGGTGTCCCGCTCGCCGCTCCCCGTTATGCCCCAACCTCCCCTTTCTCCCCCTCCTCAATATACCGCCAGGCAAACGCCCGACAGCCCCGAGCGCCCCCTCGGCTCAGCGGACACCCCCACCGCCTGCCCACCCGCCACCGGCGTCCCGCTCCCGCCCCGAGTCTGAAGGCCGCGGGGCGAAAAGCGGCGCGGGACAAGGAGGGGGAGGAGCGCCGCCGCAGTAGCCGCCGGGACCCCGCGTGTCTATGGCGACGGTGGCGGCGGCGGAGACGCTACAGGGGTACGCGGCCCCCTCGACCCCCGTGAAGGACGTGACCCCTCTGCGCCCCTCCCGCACCAACCTGCGGGCGAGGCGGAGCTGGACGCGGAGGAGGAGGAGGCGGTTTCACTCCGTACAAGGCGGGCAGGCAGGCCGAAGGGGACGAGAAGCACCTCACGCAACAGCGTGCTCAGCCACCGGCTAAATATACCCGGCGCGCAACCTAACATTATGGCATGCCCGCAGCCAGTTAGGAGCCGGCTCGATGCCCAGCTCGGAGAACGATAGGCCGTAAGGGAGGGAGGGGAGGCGGTTGACATCCAGAGAGGCCAATCGCGCCACAGCGAGCGCAAAGCCGGTTAGTAGGACTGACGTCCGCATTAGTCAATAGCTGTTGCGGAAAGAGTTCTGAAGGCGGAGATGGTCATCGCCGATTCGGACGAAGACCAATGAGGCGACGCTCCTTTCGTTATTAGGAGAAAGGTTCTGTGGAGGTGTGGCTACTTTGCCCGCCAAGGATAGGTGCGCTGCACAGTAGAAACCCTGGAAACTGAGGCCTGGAAACCCCGTGTGAGGAAAGGCGTGGCTCCAGAGCGGCATCGGGCATACAGTCCAATTACGAAGGACGTTACCCTGTGACGGGCAGGCGAGGAGCTCGGGCTTATTAAAGAAACACACTTTGCCTTAAAAGAAACAAAACCCCTTTTCTTCAAGATTCCTCTTAAACCTCTCAAAGTCGCATTGCCCACTATAATCCCCCTCACCAAACACCACTAGTTACCCAAAACACACACTCTAAAAATAAGTGCTTGAAATCAGCTGCCTTCCTTAATAATCCCATAATTAGCTTCCATAAAGGAGATGAGCCCCGCAACCCTAGTCATCTGCTACTGGACTTAACTGTCAGGGGTCTTTTACCTTTACCTTTTAATTGTCATAACATGAGTATCTTCAGTCACATTGGATTAGATCAGTACAATGCACTGTATGTGGGGGCTATGCTTGAATACATTTTGGAAACTGCAACCACTATTGGCACATGTACATTGGCTGCCTTTATCAATCAATCAATAATTTCATTTGTGTGCCTCCTTTCCAAAATCAATACCTTGCTCAAGACAGCTTACAACATATGTTTGTAGTTATGTAACGTAAAAAAACAACAACACAAAAGTAGTCATAATAAACAAAACACCAAAAAGAACACAACTGAACAATTTCCACATAAATCATAAGATACAAAATAAAGATACAAAAAAATGACCACAACAACAACCCTTTCCCAGCAAAAACCTCTAAATAATACCCCAGGCCAGGATTCTGGTCAGAAGCCTCAGCTTTTGTAGCTGGAGTCAGTCAGGGCCTCACCCTCCCATACCAGGTGGGAAAGGTGCTACTTTAATGAAATTTGGCAGGATTCATCCCCTCAGAAGGAGATACTCTGCTTGCAAATTGGGTCTAATTCTGCTAAAAACAAGAAAGTGAGATTGTTCTTTTGTTAGAGGAGGTCTAAATTTTGGAAGGTGTCCAATACAAAAAAAAACCCCTCTGGACCTATTTGTCTATAATTTGGCAGGTCTTACCTACTAAGGAGATGCCTGTATGCCTGCTAACTTCATCCACTTGTGTCAAAAGGAAAACAAGGGATAGGGACAAAGGTGAGAGCTGTTTCCTAGTTCTGCTGGATCTCTCAGCGGCGTTTGATACCATCGACCATAACATCCTTCTGGACCGTCTTGAGGGGCTGGGAGCTGGGGGCACTGTCATACAGTGGTTCCGCTCCTTCCTCCTGGGCCGTATTTAGAAAGTGGTGGTGGGGGGTGAGTGTTCAGACCCCTGGGCTCTCACTTGTGGGGTGCCTCAGGGTTCTGTCCTCTCCCCCATGCTTTTCAACATCTACATGCAGCCGCTGGGAGAGATCATCAGGGGATTTGGGCTGGGTGTTCATCAGTATGCGGATGATACCCAGCTCTACCTCTCTTTCAAATCAGAACCAGTGAAGGCGGTGACGGTCCTGTGTGAGTGTCTGAAGGCGGTTGGAGGATGGATGGCGGCTAACAGATTGAGATTGAATCCTGATAAGACAGAAGTACTGTTTTGGGGGGACAGGAGGCGGGCAGGTGTGGAGGATTCCCTGGTCCTGAATGGGGTAACTGTGCCCCTGAAGGACCAGGTGCGCAGCCTGGGAGTCATTTTGGACTCACAGCTGTCCATGGAGGCGCAGGTCAATTCTGTATCCAGGGCAGCTGTCTACCAACTCCATCTGGTACGCAGGCTGAGACCCTATCTGCCTGCAGACTGCCTCGCCAGAGTGGTGCATGCTCTGGTTATCTCCCGCTTGGACTACTGCAATGCGCTCTACATGGGGCTACCTTTGAAGGTGACCCGGAAACTACAACTAATCCAGAACGCAGCAACCAGACTGGTGACTGGGAGCGGCCGCCAAGACCATATAACACCAGTCTTGAAAGACCTACATTGGCTCCCAGTACGTTTCCGAGCACAATTCAAAGTGTTGGTGCTGACCTTTAAAGCCCTAAACGACCTCGGTCCAGTATATCTGAAGGAGCGTCTCCACCCCCATCATTCTGCCCGGACACTGAGGTCCAGCGTCGAGGGCCTTCTCGCGGTTCCCTCGCTGCGAGAAGCCAAGTTACAGAGAACCAGGCAGAGGGCCTTCTCGGTAGTGGCGCCCTCCCTGTGGAACACCCTCCCACCAGATGTCAAAGAGAACAACAACTACCAGACTTTTAGAAGACATCTGAAGGCAGCCCTGTTTAGGGAAGCTTTTAATGTTAGATGTATCACAGTATTTTAATATTCTTATGGAAGCCGCCCAGAGTGGCTGGGGAATTATTATTATTATTATATTCATTTAAATAGGATGGAAATATTGAAGCCCTTTTACAGTACAGTGGTACCTCGGGTTAAGTACTTAATTCGTTCCGGAGGTCCGTTCTTAACCTGAAACTGTTCTTAACCTGAAGCACCACTTTAGCTAATGGGGCCTCCTGCTGCTGCTGCGCCACCGGAGCACAATTTCTGTTCTTATCCTGAAGCAAAGTTTTTAACCCGAGGTAATATTTCTGGGTTAGCGGAGTCTGTAACCTGAAGCGTATGTAACCCGAGGTACCACTGTACTTTCTCTTTTCCTAGAGTAGCTCTCTAAAGACACCTTCTCCCTGTGTCAAGAGTACTGCAGTCACTAAACTGGCATTTTGACATCCTCAGCTTTTAGTCCTCCCTTCTGCCTAGCTATTTAGGAAAGTGGAACCACTGTGCAAGCTGCCAACTCATAAATCAGCGGCTTAGGCAAAGCTTTTGTAGAACTGATATGAAATAAATGACCAAACAAGAGAGATTCTTTTTCAATAAGCCAACTCCCACACCCAGCTAGTCTTCCAGGAAGAAACTTAGTGCACCCAGCCTGAAACAACAGCCATGGTGACACACACAACACATTCCCTGCTCTTGCACTAGTCATCCATAATTCCAGGGAAACAGTATCTTCCTACACCTCTGTTTAGCGGTAGTGCAGCTAAACTGGGAGAGGGAGGAAGGGATCTGGATGGCTTTATGAATTAGCTGAGCTAGCAAAGACTAGCAGAGAAAGAAAATACTGATCCCTGCCTGTTCATTATGCTTCTCCCTACCCTGCAGATGAAAATGATTTTCCTTCTAAGGGAAAATTGTTACAGCAGGAAAACTGTGGGGCTCACTAATATAACAATGCATTTCAGGCCAGGTCAGAATCCGATCTCAAGGCCCTCTGAAAATATCTGCTAACACAGTGGTTCCAGATTAAATAGAAGAGGTGCCTCCCTTTCTTGGAGAGCTGTTTTACTGGGGTGGGGAGAAGCACACACGAAACTGTTCCTGGCACTTTTGCCGGGGGAAAGCATGACATAGATTTCTGCCTGTCACGCAGAAATCACAGTTTCTCTGAGCGAAGACGGTGGCAAGCCTAGACACTAGAGTCAGCAATGTCTCTCATGCAAAATGAGAGACTCATAGAGAGTCTGGAACTACCATTCAGAAGACAGAGAAGCAAGGAACAAAATGGATAGTTTTGTTGTATGTGTCTGCCTGTACTGTGTTCTGTTCTGGTCGCCTCATCTCAAAAAAGGATGTTGAGGAGCTGAAAAGGATAAAGAAAATGAGAACTAAAACTATCAGGGGGTTCAGCCATCTCCTGTAAGAGGTTACAGGTTACAATGTTGAGGCTTCTTAGTGTAGAAAAAAAATGAATTTAGGTGGGGGGCATAACAGAAGTTTATATAACTGTCCATGGAAGAAATAATGTGGATAGGGAGAACTTTTCTCTTTCATAAAATTTTTACCACCTGGAGCCATCCTGTGAAGGGTGAGAGATTCAGGACAAACAAAGGGAAGAACTTACAACAGTACATACATAGGACTTGTCCACATCTGAGCATTATTTAGCTATAAATCCCCTCCCCCCCTTCAACTGCTACTTCGACTGGAGTAGCACACACCAACATGTTATTTTGTGTATGAGGAACAACTTTGGTATTTCCTATTCATACTAGTAGCTTTCCCTTTTGTATTTGTCCATGCCTTCTAATTTGTTGAATCTATTATACCAACTGAATACCAACTGTGTATGGGACCAGATAGGTGCATGTGCACTTTGTTTTTTAAAAGTTTCGATTCTACCAAAAATAAATAAAATTGAGAGCAGTAGAGCAGCTCAAACATGCAAACTAATATATATGAATGTTGGCATCTGTCTCGAGAGACAATGGAGTGAGCCTTTGGGGATGAGGTCAAACCGCTGTGCTAGCACACTGAAGTGACCTTCCTAGGGCACAAGCTTGGGTGGTGTGTATGGAGGGGCAGGGCTGCCCAAACATCAAGAACCCCCTCTTGGCCTCACTGATGTGGACCAAAGGAAAGCAGAGCCATACATTTGGCACCAGCCTGGCTGCAGGAGTTGCCAGAAGGAGGCATGTAAGATGCCATCCAACCATCTTAGGGACTGCACTCTGGATTTGTGTAGGGTTTACTCCTTAGCCTTTACTTCTCCCAAAGATGTCCTGCAAGGCAATGGAGGTTTAAGATCAGAAATTTCCTTCCCGTAGATGGGCTACCTTCCCAGGTTGATGAGCCCCACCTGCCCCTCAGAATGAATGAAGAAGAAAACTTACACACCCAACATGTTAATTCCCCAAGTTTCTACCATCACCCTCTTACAGATCTAGAGTTAGTGAATGTTAAAAATTAGTAAAATGGTAGAATTTAGATAATACTGTATTTAGGACATTGAAGGGAAAATACAGGCTGCAGCAGCTCTCCTGAACTGTGCCAAACATGGGAATTCCTGGGGTTAACCTATGCAAACTAACCTGGCCAGGGCTAGCTGAGTGCAAGCCATTATGAAACAATGGTCAGTTATTAACATATTAAAGAAGCACCTTTGGGACTGGGCAAAACAGAGTTGCCTTGGTTACTGTGGAGGGAGAAAGATTGGGAGGAGGCAGGCAGTGCCCACAAGGAGAAAAAATGTCCTTTTACACAGAGGCTCGGAGCCAGTCGTCCACAAGAGCAATGCAACTGACTTCAATGATATCACTCCTAGTACACCATTAATTACAGTAACTATGAAGTCTGTTTTTCCTTAGCATAATTTTGAAATGTAACACCCCCAAAAATAAATATTATGCAGGAAACATAACCAAACAATATAAGAATAGTCAAAAAATAAGGAAGGACAAAAATTTCAGGAGTTCACTTTCGAACCATTGGCATATCAGGCAAAAGAAAATAAGGATACATTACAAAATGCAATGTTACATTATAAAGCATAATAACCAATATTTCAATCTTTAATGAAACCAATCACCTGTCTCCTTGATCCTTGCCCATCCTGGCTTATAAAAGCTAGCCGGGAAGGGCTGGGCAATGGGCTTTGCGGGGTGGGGAATGCTTCTCTCTGTGAGGGAGCCATTCCAGACCCGCTGAAAGAGGCGGTTATCAAACTGCTTCTTAAAACACCATCTTTAGATGCTGCCATTATGGCCAACTATCGTCCAGTCTCAAATCTTCCATTCTTGGGCAAGGTGATTGAGCGAGTGGTTGCTGAACAACTCCAGGCACGCCTGGAAGAAGCGGACCATTTGGATCCCTTCCAGTCGGGATTCAGGCCTCATCATGGGACTGAAACTACCTTGGTCGCACTGGTCGATGACCTCCGGCAGGCTAGGAACAAAGGTGAGAGCTGTTTCCTAGTTCTGCTGGATCTCTCAGCGGCTTTGGACACCATCGACCATAACATCCTTCTGGACCGTCGAGAGGGTCTGGGAGCTGGGGGCACTGTTAGACAGTGGTTCCGCTCCTTCCTCCTGGGCCGTGTTCAGAAAGTAGGGGGGGGATGAGTGTTCAGACCCCTGGGCTCTCACTTGTGGGGTTCTGTCCCCTCCCCCATGCTTTTCAACATCTACATGCAGCCGCTGGGAGTCCCTGAATGACCAGGTGTGCAGCCTGGAAGTCATTCTGGACTCACAGCTGTCCATGGAGGCACAGGTCAATTCTGTGTCCAGCGCAGCTGTTTATCAGCTCCATCTGGTACGCAGGCTGAGACCCTACCTGCCCGCAGGCTGTTTTGCCAGAGTGGTGCATGCTCTAGTTATCTCTCGCTTGGACTACTGCAATGTGCTCTATGTGGGGCTACCTTTGAAGGTGACCCGGAAACTACAACTAATCCAGAATGTGGCAGCTAGACTGGTGACTGGGAGTGGCCACCGAGACCATATAACACTGGTCTTGAAAGACCTACACTGGCTCCCAGTACGTTTCCGAGCACAATTCAAAGTGTTGGTGCTGACCTTTAAAGCCCTAAACGGCCTCGGTCCTGTATACCTGAAGGAGCGTCTCCACCCCCATCGTTCTACCCGGACACTGAGGTCCAGCGCCAAGGGCCTTCTGGCGGTTCCCTCATTGCGAGAAGCCAAGTTACAGGAAACCAGGCAGAGGGCCTTCTTGGTAGTGGCACCCGCCCTGTGGAATGCCCTCCCACCAGATGTCAAAGAGAAAAATAGCTACCAAACTTTTAGAAGACATCTGAAGGCAGCCCTGTTTAGGGAAGCTTTTAATGTTTAATAGGTTATTGTATTTTAGTGTTTTGTTGGAAGCCGCCCAGAGTGGCTGGGGAAACCCAGCCAGATGGGCGGGGTATAAATAAATTGTTGTTGTTGTTGTTGGCATGTGCCTTTGACAGCTGTGTGAATAGCAGAATTCAACAATTGCAATTTTCCCTGGCATACAAATACAATGATGGAGTAAACCACTTTTTCAGGATCTGCTTGTCACACAGCTGTTAAGGACATAAGGGTTGGGCCAGAAAAAAATGTGGTAACCTTAACAAACAGAGTCTTCTGTCAGTAAAGTTGATACTTTTTCATTTGTCTTGCTCCTATCTACCTCAAATAAGAGCTTGCAACTTACAAAGTCAGGAGGTAAAGCTTTTCCTGGGAAGGATATTACAGTGGTACCTCGGGTTAAGTACTTAATTCGTTCCGGAGGTCCGTTCTTAACCTGAAACTGTTCTTAATCTGAAGCGCCACTTTAGCTAATGGGGCCTCCTGCTGTTGCTGTGCCCCCAGAGCACAATTTCTGTTCTCATCCTGAAGCAAAGTTCTTAACCTGAAGCACTATTTCTGGGTTAGCAGAGTCTGTAACCTGAAGCATATGTAACCTGAAGCGCATGTAACCCGAGGTACCACTGTACAGTCATACCTTGGGTTAAATGTGCTTCAGGTTGAGCGTTTTCAGGTTACGCTCCATGGCGACCCGGAAGTACCGGAGTGCATTACTTCTGGTTTTTGCCGCTCACGCATGCACAGACGCTCAAAATGATGTCATGTGCATGTGCAGGAGCAGCGAATCACGACCCACGAACGCGCAGACGTGGGTTGCGTTCACTTCAGGAAGTGAACGGGGCTCTGGAACAGATCCCGTTCGCATCTAGAGGTACCACTGTAATGGCTGAAAAAGTTTCACTTTTGTAGAGAATGATCCTGGACAAGTTTGTTCTAAAATCAATCCCATGGAGTCTAAACAAACTTGCTCACAGAGTCCTAGAGTTGGAGGGGGCCTTTTGCTATCATCCAGTTCAAGGTTTCCCAGTCTTTGAGTTCATTGACCCCTTGATGGGCTTATAAAGTTGTCATCAACCCCAAGCTAAAAATTTTTTGGAATGTCAAGAAATATCAATATATAATCAACATTCATTAATCAGCATTAGTCACCATGACCAGATATCATTTTTAAAAATAAAAAAATAGGAATTTGTGAGATGTATACTTTTTCCAGGAATGATCACAGGAGAAGATGTGGCAAGTATTAAAGCTCCAGCAGATGGCACCAGATACCTGTCCTTAAACACTGTGGCATTGGTAGTAGCATCTCTCCCTCTAAAGAATAAAGGCTTGCGGTACCAAAAAACATTTATTTAATCAGTTTTGCAAACTGTGCATGGGCGTATCACAACCCAGCAAAGTGGAAAAAAAATAAATCAACAAGGAAGGCCAGACTGGGGTAACTGTGCCCCTGAAGGACCAGGTGTGCAGCCTGGGAGTCATTTTGAACTCACAGCTGTCCATGCAGGTGCAGGTTAATTCTGTATACCTGAAGGAGCCTCTCCACCCCCATCATTCAGCCCGGACACCGAGGTCCAGCTCCGAGGGCCTTCTGGTGGTTCCCTCACTGTGAGAAGGGACTTTACAGGGAACCAGGCAGAGGGCCTTCTCGGTAGTGGCACCCGCCCTGTGGAATGCCCTCCCATCAGATGTCAAAGGAATAAACAACTATCTGACTTTTAGAAGACATCTGAAGGCAGCCATGTTTAGGGAGGTTTTTAATGCTTGATGTTTTATCGTGTTTTTAATATTCTGTTGGGAGCCACCCAGAGTGGCTGGGAAAACCCAGCCAGATGGGTGGGGTATAAATATATTATTATTATTATTATTATTATTATTATTATTATTATTATTATTATTACTTTTTCTGGGGAGACGCAAGGGTACACATACCCTTAAACATTTTGTGAATCTAAGTTTGGCCTCTTTGAGGGGCAGTATTTCAATATGAGTAGGAAAATTGTTGTTGTTGTTGTTGTTTAGTCGTTTAGTCGTGTCCAACTCTTCGTGACCCCATGGACCAGAGCACGCCAGGCACTCCTGTCTTCCACTGCCTCCCGCAGTTTAGTCAGACTCATGTTAGTCGCTTCGAGAACACTGTCCAACCATCTCGTCCTCTGTCGTCCACTTCTCCTTGTGCCCTCAGGGTCTTTTCCAACATCAGGGTCTTTTCCAGGGAGTCTTCTCTTCTCATGAGGTGGCCAAAGTATTGGAGCCTCAGCTTCACGATCTATCCTTCCATTGAGCAGTCAGGGCTGATTTCCTTCAGAATGGATAGGTTTAAAAATTAGAAAATTAGAGTGTCCCTAAAACACTCTAGGAAAATTAGAGTGTCCCTAAACATTTTCTTAGAAAATAGCACTGATTACTATACCCAGGAAGAATCTGCTTTAGGAGGCTTTTAATCTCAGACTTGTGGGTTCGAGCCCCACGCTGGGCCAAAGATTCCTCCTGTCTTGCAGGGGATTGGACTAGATGACCTTTCGTGGTCCCTTTCTCCCTCTTACAATTCTAAGATGCTACAGACGCGTGGAATTTCTCCTCCTAGCGGCGCAAAGTGCGAAGGGCGCGCGCGTCCCCGCCTTCCCGACGCCGACTCTGCCGGAGAAGGCTTAGCGCAGGAGGGGGGGCCGGCCAGTGGGAGGGGCGCGAGCTGGTTTGGTGGCCTTTCATTTCGCGGAGGCTGGGAGCCGCGTCGTTCCGCTGAGCAGCAGCCAGGAAGGCTTCGGAGGAAGAAGAGGAGGAGCAGCCGCCGCAGCAGCAGCAGCCATGCCGGTGGGTGGTGATTCCTTCGCTAGGCTGGGCAGTCGCGCCGTTGCCCTTTCCGGACGCAGCATCAGCCTTTCCCCACATCCATCTGCCGTTGTCGTTTCTACTGCCGGGAAAAGGAGGAGATGGACTCGCCTTCCGGGGATTCCTAACGATCGGGCCCAGTTTGAAAGACGCCCGCCCTCGGCCCCGTTGCGACTCGGGAGGCGCCCCTCCAGCAAAACGGGGTGACGATGTGGAAGGGTGCTGCTCAAGGCACGGGGTGCTCTGCGCTGGGATCGGGGCGGTACCGGATCTGCGGCTTGGCACAGGCTTCCCTTGGCGGCCTTGGTCATGTCACTTAAAGGCTGGTTGTAAAGGGGTTGTTGTTGTTGTTGTTGTTGTTGTTATTATTAGTTTGCTAGTATTTATAAAGCGCTTGATCGCAGGAAAAAACAACCTCCAAACAGTTTTTAGGGTACTGTGAGGTATGGGCATAGTCAGGATGGTGTGGGAGGGGGCAGCTGCCGCCCCAATCAAGTAAATACTGTAAATAAAAATACTTAACTAACTGATCAGTTGTGTTGCAGATACTGTAACTTGGTTCTACACCCCACCCCTTAACATAAGGCCTGCTCCCCACCCCACCCCCAAAATAAATCCTGGCTTACACCCATACTGTGAAGTGGTGTTGGCACCAGATTTGCAACGTGGTTTTGTCACACACATTATCGTGGTTCTTAAACTGCTTCTGCTCGCTGCTGCTGTGTGGCCCGCCTCTCTTGATCCATTTTTAAGTCTTCCATAAGGAGGGTGCGCTGCCACCGTTTGCCAAGCCAGGTAGATCACACTGATGATGAGCTGTGTGTTTTAAATCAAGTTAGGGGGAAGCAAATTAAGAGGTTCCCAATAATGAAGAAATGGGAGCCAAAGCTGTATGTTTTGCTTCACCTGAGGGTGTGTGTGAAGGTTTAAAGTGTTTTTATCCCTCTATTAAGTGGGGGGAAAGTCTCTCAAAGCTTCTTACACATATCAGTGCTAAGACCAGCCTTAACCAACCTGTCACCATCCAGATGTTTTGGACCACAATTCCCACCAGCAGTCTGGTTGTCTCTGAGTAATATCTGTGCTTTGGAGGAAGGGTGGTATAGAAATTTAAATAATTACAATATAAACCCTAAGCCTGAGGCCTTGATCACCACCCCCTGTTGTTTTTCTTCATTGCAATCCCAATGGGTAACCTCTGATGGCAGCAACCCATTGCCTCTCAGACTGCAGTTATGAAAAACCAGAAGCCAATCCTAGTGTTGTATTCCACCCTCACAGGATCACTTTGGGAATTGGTCCCTAGGAGCTGGTGTTACAACAGGACTGCTAATCTGTGTATTGCTTGGCTGTGAGTGCCTCCTTCCTTGAGCAAGGCCTGATAGTGCCCCTCGCATACAAGGACAAGAATACATTTTAAACGGAGCGTGAGGATCCCTTCAAGAACATTTTGTGATCTTCAAGTGACGCATTAAAGAACAAGTTGTATTAAGGTCTCCCACAAAGCCTAGGACTTGCCGATCAGAAGGTTGGCGCTTTGAATCCCTGCGACGGGGTGAACTCCCATTGCTTGGTCCCAGCTCCTGCCAACCTAGAAGTTCGAAAGCACCTCAAAGTGCAAGTAGATAAATAGGTACCGCTCCGACGGGAAGGTAAACGGCATTTCCGTGTGCTGCTCTGGTTCGCCAGAAGCGGCTTAGTCATGCTGGCCACATGACCCAGAAGCTGTACGCTGGCTCCCTCGGCCAATAAAGCGAGATGAGCGCCGCAACCCCAGAGTCGGTTACGACTGGACCTAATGGTGAGGGGTCACTTTACCTTACTTTAGTGAAAGTGTCTCATTTGAATAAACCTTTCAGCTTCTAGCAAAGATGGAAGTGACTTGAATCCATGGAAAGATTCTAGGGGTTTGTCCATCTTATGTCATCCAGTTCTGTTTGGCCCATCCCTGATATAGAACAGATTATGTGGCTTGGATTTCAGGCCTCTCTCCAGTTTCATCTTTATGAATTGTGTTTTTAGAGGTGCTAGGAAAAACTGGTTAGTAATGCAAGATCTGGCTCTTTTTTCTCCTCACTCTTCTCCCTGCCCTCCCCCAGTAGACTCCAGTAATATTACACAATAAGCCACAGGGACATACAATTCTCTCAGGGCTGGGCTGTTTACGAAGGATGCAAGTTCTGCCACAACTTTTAAACATCCTGGGTTGGGTACATACTTCATACTATGAAGAAAAAAAGTACTGTTAAACTGTCTACTGAGGGGTGTTGTTGTTTACTATAAAATGGCTATTTTATAACTCAGTGTTGTAAATGTCTCTTTAAAAAAGATAGTCTAGTTAAAATTGAAGTACAAATTAAACACACAAATGTTTTTAGACTGAAGGAACGGCCCTCTATAAAGCAAATAGTTAAAAGCTGTTCTTCTGCATTAGCAGAAAAGCAGGAAAAATAAATATTTTGAGGCCAAACATTAATATGGCATAATAAACGTTATTATGGCCTTGATTCCAGGACCAATGAAGTATCTAGTCATCTCTGAAAATCATTCCAGACCCAGAAAATGCCATTCTGGCTGATCATCATCTGCATCAACCCGAATTATCTCTTGTAACTGTGTTAGCTCTGCAATTTGCTCTGTAGTACAGTATTTGTTTTCTATCAATAAGGACATTTCCTTTTCGTCTTATGAAAAGAAGCTGTTTGCTTTTTTTGCAGGGTGGGGAGAATGGGTCCTTTGTTGTCTTTAAATAGACATTACAGGTCAAGTGTGTTTTTGATTGTAACGGATTTTAGCTACTTTCTGTTCTTGTGTGGAAATACTTTCTGTTTCTGGTGTGGGGCAAGGCAGGAAAGAAAGCAAAAGTGAAAAAATACACCACCACCCAAGAAAGAGTCCTGTTGGATCAGACAAATGCCTATTTAATCTAATACCTTGTTGCTTGCATTGGCTATTCAGATACCCACCCCATGAGTAGGACTCAAAGGCAATAACTATCTCCTACTGTTCCAGTAAATAATATTCAGAAAGCAGCAATACTATAAAATAGTAGTGTAAATGTTTCATGTAGATGTAGTGTTATTTAGCTAATTGTTTAGGAAATGCATGAAGTACCAATAGAATTTCCTAAATCAGTCTTCCCCCACCCACCTTGGTGATTTAAATTGCCTTGATTTAAATTAATTCACCCTGACAGAAGGAAAGGAGAACATCATTTTGGCTGACAATGTATTCTTTAAAAAAATGCATCTACAACTTGATCGCAACATTTAAACAAAGTCTCAGCAAGTTATGTTCATGTGCATACGCTCAAAGACTATGGAGCACAGGTTTATGGGTGCTCCAGTTGACATCAACCTGAAATTTATTTATTTATTGCATAAATTTCAACATTTTAACAAGGTATCCAAACCCAAGCAGTTAAGGTCAAGCTTTGATACTAGCTTTTATTATTGTTTAATAAACTAGTGTTATAACATCATTGTGCAGTTGCTCAGCGAGAGATATTTCAATGGCCTCTCCATTCTTTCTCCTTGCAATTTCAGAAACATGAATTCTTTGTAGACATGACCTGTGAAGGGTGCTCTAATGCCGTCACCCGTGTTCTCAACAAGCTGGGAGGTGAGTGATACCTGGCAGACCACAAGACTCTGAACACTCAAGGCTTCTTCTTGCACTTATCATTACGCTTAAAGTATTCCTGCTTGCATTGTTTGAGGCTCCTCATGGGGTCCCTGCCATGGGAGCATATTCACCCAGTGCTTTTCCAACTGTACTGGCTCTCGGTGGAGTACAGGATCAGGTTTAAGGTGCTGGTTTTGACCTTTAAAGCCCTTCACGGTCTAGGACCCTCGTACCTATGGGACCGCCTCTCAGTATGCCCCACGGAGGACCTTAAGGTCCATAAATAGCAACACCCTAGAGGTCCCGGGCCCTAAGGAAGTTAGATTAGTCTCAACCAGAGCCAGGGCCGTCTAACTTGGTTTGCAGTTGTCAGTGCAGCATGCTAGAAAATGTTCCCACTCATAGTGCATTCATCTTTGCATATCGTATTTTCATTGCAGGGTTTTAAAAAGATTAAATGAGCCACTTAAATGATGTGCAGCTTTTGCTTCATTCTTTGCCCTAGCTGAAGTAGCAAGCAACTTCTAGAGGGCTTGCTACTTTGCTCCTAATACAGTGGTACCTCCAGTTATGAACTTAATTCGTTCCGGAGGTCCGTTCTTAACCCGAAACCATGCTTAACCTGAGGCGCGCTTTCGCTAATGGGGCCTCCTGCTGCTGCCGTACCACTGGCACGCGACTTCCGCTCGCATTCCAGGGCAAAGTTCGCTACCAGGAGACCTACTTCTGGGTTAGTGGAGCTCATTACCCAAAGCGTTCGTAAGGAGGACAGTACATAACCCGAGGTTCCACTGTGGAGGTAGTTAGTTAGTCAGTAACTAAATATTGATTGTTGCTGGAATGTTTAACTTTCATCCCGTGTCCCTTAAGACTGCGTAATTTACTCTTCTAGACAGTTGTCCAGTCAACTTTATTCTGTTTACAAGATCAAAGGCTTACTCCAAAACTCATTTAAATCATTGACGCATAACTCTGGTTGCTTCTGCTCTGCAGTAGGAGAGCTGAATCTGCTGCTGTCTTTACCACCTTAGCAAGCGTCTAATCTCCTGTCCTCCATTGGTGTCAGCATAACTGTTGCAAGACATTGAAGATTGCCCCCACACAAAGGATTTGCTACACATAAATTTCTTCCACGTTGGGACAGAAATGAACCTCATGTGCCTCACAGTCTTCTGCATTTCATTCTGTCGGCATATACTGAGAAGCTGCATGGTGCCTTTTTGTGTATATGTAACATGCGGTGTGTGCCTGAAGTCCCCATGTGTGGTTCCATGCAGTTTCCTACCCCGATGTTACTTCCCCGTAGGAAACCACCAGCCTTGATAATGTACCTCCTTATAAAAAGTTCCCTTGGTATAGAAAGCTAGCATGTGCAAGGTGTTCTTCTTTCACGAGAACGCCTTTCAGCTGCAGACAACTGATGTTGCAGCCAGGGAGAATCCAGCTCCCAACCATCTTGGATTCAGAGCATATGGCCCTTCCTAAGGGAAGATAGTCTAATGGAAGGAGAAGTAAGGGTGAAATTCTAAAGGAAACATCTGTCTCGCTACAAAAGCCCAATACAGAGAAGCCCTTGGTCCATCTCGCTCAGTATTGACTGGCAATGGCTCTTCAGGGTCTTAGGCAGGGCTTTTTCACATCACATCATCTGCTACCTGGAGAGGAATATGGGAAACTCCTTTTACACAGAGTCAGACCATTGGTCAATCTCTCAGTATTTTCTTAAGCTGACCAGCAGTTGCTCTCCAGGATTTCTGACAGAGGTCTTTCCCAGCCCTACCTGGAGATCCTAGGGATTGAAGCTGAGACCTTTTTGCCTGAATGCTCTACCAGAGTTTCCCAAACTTGATTATCCAGCAGTTGGTGGACTACAATTCCCATCAACCCTAGTTGCCAGGACCAGTGGTCAGGGATGATGGGAATTGTAGTCCAACAACAGCTGGAGGCTCAAGTTTGGGAAACCTTGTGCTCTACCATCAAACTAAACCATCTTTTACTCATTTTTCAATGCTTAAGATGTTTTCATGCCTCTTTTGATGATTTTATCCCTGTACTCCATCTTACTATAGCTGTCTCATAGTGAAGATTACAAATCTGTAAACAAATAAGCATAAGATAAAATACAGCCCCACCTCAACTGATGGATGTATTGCAAGTTAATATAGACTATCCATTTGACATTGCCACTCATTCAAGAAGGTGGGAGAATAAATTGCAGGCAGGAGACTTCAAATTTCCAATGCTGCTTCTGTACGCTGTGTCCTTTCTTTTCAGGTGTTCAGTTTGAAATTGACCTGCCCAACAAGAAGGTGAATATAGAGTCAGAGCACAGTGTAGACACCTTACTGAACACCCTGAAGAAAACTGGGAAAGATGCCTCCTACCTTGGAGACAAGTAGCCACACAGGAAGGCTTGGCTGCTGGGGCTACTGTCCTTCAGGAAAGGTCAGTTGCTAGGAATACTCTTAAGCCACTCAGGGCAGAATGCTAAAGATGAGAAGTGTGCTGAAAACAGCAACCCCCACATTGTATAAGAAACAAAATGTATGATGTGACAGAAATCTTGCTAAGAGTTTCCCACCTCCAGTGACTTCATAGACTGGACTGAAGTGAGGGCAAGGAAACTCTTAACTGGATGACTTCATGCCGCGTGTTCTCTTTTATATATAATATCAGAGGAGGAGATAGATCCTGTGCCATATATAAAAACTTCCTCTGCAAGCCCTGATATTTTATGTCCATTGAAGCCGGCCTCTTCTTTTGAAGTAGAGGAGCTGGTGCTGTATACAAGCTAGGACTCAAATCTAGCAGATTGTGCGTAAATCATCTGCGACTGTGTGCGCCAGGCATTTTGAAACCCCGCAAACCAGCTGTTTGGCAAGGACAGGGGCAACTGAATCCTGCGACTCCCAAGGATCTTATCAGTGGGATTTCAGCCTTGTTTAAAGGAGGGATGTTTCTGGGCTCTGCTCCCATTGGACCCAAACCAGCATGGCCAGCAAAAAAGATGATGGAAACTGTTACTTGACAATATCTGGAAGGCCATAGGTTCCTCAACTGGCTTCATAGTCTATACACAGGGATCCATTTGTGGAACTGATTTTACAGTGCCGGTTTATTCTAGCTCATCTGGGTGTGTATATCTTGATTGGGCCATGAAGCTTTGCAGAGCCATGGAGGCCACAAGCTGTGGCCTTCAGTTGCCATCACCTGATCCTCATTTTTCTGTCTTGCTGTGGTGTCTCGTAAAACTTGACCCCCCCCCAAGTTGTATGGCTTAGTAGGAAAGGGGGACCCAAGATTACCCCAGCAGTGTGCTGTAGGAGATGCATGCGCTGTGGTCTGGTGTGAAACTGATAACCCTGTCGCATAGTTTTTTGTAACAGGTGGAGCTCTGTCCTTCCACAAACCTTCACTCTTTCTCAAGGTTGGGAACCCTTTTTTAAAACTCTTTAAAAAATACTTGGTTCTTGGTTACGTGAAATAAGAAATACATATAAGCATATAAGAGAGGGAAACAAGATAAGAGCTTCCTCCTTTTTGAACACTTCCTTAACTTTTCCTGAGACTGAAATTGCCTAGTACAGAAATATCTTCTAAGCCTATCTGGTTACTTTCACACCATTGATTGGCCCTGAATTACCAGAAGTGAATCACATTTAGCATTGGGGTAGGAATTAACGGGCGTCTCCACCATCAGCAGCACCTACAAGGGTGCCCCATTAAGTTTGTAGAGTTAGCGAACTACCAGTTTGGTTCTCTTGCCACCGTGGCACTAAGGAGAAAATACCTTCAAAAATTATTGTCTGCACGCTGCCAGTGTTTTGGCAGAATTGCTGGCTGTCCTATGGTTCCATCAATGTGGGAACAATAACAAATAGGTTTTTTTGTGTTGTTGTTTTTGAGGAATGCTCTGCTCCTTGTGCACCATGAAAATTTAAGCCATAATTGAACTTACCGGTTATTCACACAAAAATGCTTTATAGTAGTAGGATTGAGTGGGGCATGTTTGCATGAGAGCAGCAGAACCTAATAACTTTGAGTCTTTCCAAAGTGCGCAGGGAACCTGGGTCCGACTCACATTAAATGAACAAGATTTTTATTTTGGCTATATTTAGGCCCAGTTCTGCATGCCTTTTTCTCTTTAAAAAAAGTTCTGCGCACTAAAAAAAAATCAAAATCCTGTGCCACAATAATGATTCTGTACACAGCAAAACTGAATTATTTGATGCATAATCTGTTTTGCACAACACAGCTGCTGCTCATCATGAGAACCAGGGTGGAGAGAAATATATCTGTAAAATATTATTTGCCTATCTGCTTTTACTACTGAAGATTCTGTTCTGTCCTCATACCACCCCAAGTTCTGAGTTTTTAGTAGGCATTGGCTGCGCACTAGAATGCAGGCATGCTAATGCCACATCCGCACCATACCTTTAAAGCACCATGATGCCACTTCAAACAGCCACTTGGTGTCCACAAAAAGAATTCAGGGAGCTGTAGTTTGTTAAGGGTGCGGAGAGTTATTAGGAGACCCCTAGTCCCCTCACAGAGCTACTATTGCCAGAGTGGTTTAACAATGCAGCCACAATGCAGAGTGGCTGCATCAATAGGAGTATAGCATCTAGATCAAGGGAAGTAATAGTGCCACTGTATTCTGCTCTGGTCAGACCTCACCTGGAGTACTGTGTCCAGTTCTGGGCACCACAGTTCAAGAAGGACACTGACAAACTGGAACGTGTCCAGAGGAGGGGAACCAAAATGGTCAAAGGTCTGGAAACGATGCCTTATGAGGAACGGCTAAGGGAGCTGGGCATGTTTAGCCTGGAGAAGAGGAGGTTAAGGGGTGATATGATAGCCATGTTCAAATATATAAAAGGATGTCATATAGAGGAGGGAGAAAGGTTGTTTTCTGCTGCTCCAGAGAAGCGGACACAGAGCAATGGATCCAAACTACAAGAAAGAAGATTCCACCTAAACATTAGGAAGAACTTCCTGACAGTAAGAGCTGTTCGACAGTGGAATTTGCTGCCAAGGAGTGTGGTGGAGTCTCCGTCTTTGGAGGTCTTTAAGCAGAGGCTTGACAACCATATGTCAGGAGTGCTCTGATGGTGTTTCCTGCTTGGCAGGGGGTTGGACTCGATGGCCCTTCTGGTCTATTCCAACTCTATGATTCTATGATTCAATCAATCCCTCTTAAATTGTAGTTTTGTGAGGGGAATAGGGGCCTTCTAACAAGGTGCGGAAGGAATTGTAAACACACAAGTCAGGTAGGTAGGTAGGTAACCCACCAATCCATATACAGCCAAACTGCTTGTGGATGCCAGCACACCAAGGACTTTCCTTCCTTCCCACCACCTTTTGTCTGCCAGGAACGGCAGCGATGGGTAGCAGGAGCAGAACATCAAGCACGTTATAGGCCGCAAGAAAAGATTTCTGCCTGCTTCTACACACCAGGGGGAGCAGCAGTTGTAGTAGCCTGCAGTAACCGGATGAGGGCCCCCCAAAGCAGCCTTTGTTTAAAATGGATGTTCCTTCTAGGTCCCACCAGCAGATGCTGCCCTTGCCTAACTCTCTCCCCCCTTCCTTTATTTTGCAGCAACGCTTAACATGGCTTCAGTCCGAAGGCGGCTGTTTACACTTCTGTCAATCTTCCTTTGACCACAGTTGCCCTGCCAGATGTTGGAGAAGAGGGGAAGGGTGGGAAGAAGAAGAAGAAGGCCTTTGGCGGGGGAAGGACTATGAGAAATTTTGACTGCAGATGTCCCACGTATTGTCCTACAGCTGTAGTGTTTCTTCTCTTTGGCTTTGTAATAAAACTTGGATCTGCTATATTCAAGTAAACACCGTGGCTCTTAGTATATATCTTTTAAGCCCTGTTTTCTTTTTGGTGGGGCAGGAGCTGATTTTTAAAAATGAGTACCAATCGTGAGCTGATTTATTTCAGTCCACCAATGAGATAATATTCTAAAGAGATGAACTGAGCATTGCTAAGATACATCATTGGGTGCCAAGGAGTGTAGCTCAGTGCTAGAGCATCTGCTTTGCATGCAGAAGGTCCCAGGTTTATTCCCTGGCATCTCCAGTTAGGGCTGGGAGCATCCCACCTGAAATCTTGGAGACCCACTGCCAATCATGGGGGCAATCCTGAGCTTGATGGACCAATGGTGTCGCTTGGTTCCAAACATATTATTATTTGACTAAAATTCTCCAATGGCAACATAGCAATTGGGTGCCATAGTGGATCAAGTGTCAGACATGTCAGGGAGGTGAAATCTCTTGTCTTATGTGCACTTGGATACATTTGACGAGTGACCTTAAACAAGTTACTGCCTCTTCAGCCTAACCTACCTGCCCAAGGTAGTGGGCCAATAGAAATGGGAGAACCTCATTTGTATTGCCTTGTGCTCCTTGAAGGAAGGTAGGAAGCAAATGTAGTGTGTCTTAGTCCTTGTACACTGGTACCTCGGGTTAAGTACTTAATTCGTTCCGGAGGTACGTTCTTAACCTGAAACTGTTCTTAACCTGAAGCACCACTTTAGCTAATGGGGCCTCCTGCTGCTGCCGTGCCGCCAGAGCACGATTTCTGTTCTCATCCTGAAGCAAAGTTCTTAACCCGAGGTACTATTTCTGGGTTAGCGGAGTCTGTAACCTGAAGCGTATGTAACCTGAAGCGTATGTAACCTGAGGTACCACTGTACTTCCAGAAGAGCATCTGCACTTCTTTCTGCTGCTATTGAGAAGAAACGAGCCAGAAATGGCTGTGGTCACTTCAGTTAAATATTAAGACAAGAATAGAGACGGCCTTTTTATTTTTATTTTTTGGTTGAGGAGTGGGGAAATGTTCTCACGCTGCCTGCACCATTTTATTGGGGAATCAGTGGCAGAAGATAGAGCATCTGAGGAAAAAGCCAAGAGAAGGTGCTGTGAGCAAATAAGCGATAATAGTTGTGTTAATATATCCCACAGCTAGCACATCTCTGGAGACGCTAAGCTAATTTCCCTCATAGGTCTCAGGAGTAGGTTGTTGTTTGGAAACTATATATAACATTTTCCATCACAACAGTATACACTGCCAAACAGAGGTCTTGAATAAGGAAAGATGTGCTAGCTATAGAGATGGGTCTCTCTTCTCTCTTCTCTCCCCACACCCTTTCCCAGCTATCAGTTCATGCAATTTCCTCCTCTTTATCTCAGTCCTAAATGTCAATAACAATTGTCGAAATGCCACGAGAGTCTGTAAAATGAATCTGAAATGTGAATCTGAGAAATGCAACCAAAACAAACCTAACAGCTGGGGAGTGGCTTGTTCATTTCATCTCCCCCCTACCCCGCCCCACTTAATCACAATAGAAATGGTGGATGAGGTTTCCTTGTCCTTTAAAACACACATATACACACACCATCTTCCAAGACAACCTTGGGCACACTTACCTATCAGCTACCTATTTTGATGTCGCCCTTCAATGGAGGATCACAGGGCAGTTTACAATATGAAAACAAAATATATATATATATAGTAACAAATGAGAACAGTACTCTCCCCTGTTTAAAAGGCCATAGATTCTCTAATTCAGTGTTTCCCAACCTTGGGCCTCCAGCTGTTTTTGGACTACAACTCCCATCATCCCTAGCTAGCAAGACCAGTGGTCAGGGATGATGGGAATTGTAGTTCAAAAACAGCTGGAGGCCCAAGGTTGGGAAACACTGCAATTAGCCAAAGGCCTGAGAGAAGAGGAATGTTTTTGCTTGATGCCTAAAGATATGTAATGAAGGCACTAGGTGAGCCTCTCTGGGGAGAGCATTCCACAAGCAGGGCATCACCACAGAAAAGGCCTGTTTTCATGCTGCCACCCTCTAGCAAAGGAGGCACAGGAAGAGCAACCTCACATGATGACTGCAGGGTCCGGGAGGTTCATATGGGGACAGGCAGTCCTTGACGTATTGCAGTCTTAGTTAAGGCTTAGTAGGGCAAAACCAGCACTTGGAATTGGGCCCAGAAACTAGTTGGCAGTTCAGCTAGGATTGGCATTATATACTCAATCCATCTTGCCCAGGACAGAACCTGGCCTCCCAATTCTGCACCAGCTGAAGTTTCCGAACCATCTTCAGAGGCAGCCCCATGTATCATACATTGCAGTAATCTAACCTAGAGGTCACCAGAGCACAGATGACAGGAGCTAGGTTATCCTTGTCCATATAGGGGCGCAGCTGGGCCACCAGCCCAAGCTGATGGAAGGTACTCTATGCCACTGAGGCCATCTGAGCCACGTGACAGCCAAGGATCCAGGAGTACCCCCAAGCTACATACGTGCCCCTTCAGAGCGAGTGTAACCCCATCAAGAGCAGACCACCTCCCATCCATCCAGTTTAGCGGACCACCCACTAACAGCGCCTCAGTTTTATCTGGATTGAGCTTCAGTTTGTTGGTTCTCATCTAGTCCATTACCAAGGCAAGACAACAGTCCAGCACGTTCACTGCCACACCTGCAAGTGTAAATGAGAAGTAGAGCTGTGTGCCATCAGCATATTGCTGGCAACGTACTCTCAAACTCTGGATGATGCCACTCAGCAGTTTCATGTAGATGTTAAACAGCAAGGAGGATAAAATTGAGCCCTGAGGAACTCAACATTGAAGGGTCCACAGGGCTCCTCAAGCATTATCCTCTGGAAACGACCATCCAAGTTGGACCACCCCAAAGCAGGGCCATCCATCCCTAGCTCCAGAAGGATGCCATGGTTGATGGTATCGAAAGCCGCTGAGAGGTCGAGGAGAATTAACAAGGACACATTTTGTCACATACAGGGTGACCAAAGCAGTTTCTATGCCAAAACTGGGCCTAAACTCCAATTGAAATGGATCTGGAAAATCAGTTTCCTAGATCAGGTCTGTGACTATCTGCTCAAGAACCTTGCCCAAGAAGGGGAGACTGGCAACTGGTCAGTTATTACAGTGGTACCTTGGTTCTCAAATGCCTTGGTTGTCAAACAACTTGGAACCCAAACACTGCAAACCCGGAAGTGTTCTGGTTTGCGAACTTTTTTCGGAAGCTGAATGTGCTCTGTTTTGAGTGTTACGCTTCTGATTTGAGTGCCACACTTCTGTTTTGTGTGCCACACTTCCATTTATAGTGTTACGCTGAGGTCTGTCTGTTTTTGCTATTTATTTTGCATTTTCGTGGCTCTGTATGTGTGTGTGTGTGTGTGTGTGTCTGTGTGTCTGTGTCTGTGTGAAACCCAGTTCAGCTACTGATTGATTGCGTGAGTGTAGTACATTGTTTATTGCTTTCCTTTTATGGATCAGTGGCCTCGTTAGATAGTAAAATTCATGTTATATTGCTGCTTTAGGGGTTGTTTTTAAAAGTCTGGAATGGATAAATCCATTTTGAATTGCTTTCTATGGGAAAGCATGCCTTGGTTTGGGAACGGACTTTTGGAACGGATTAAGTTTGAGAACCAAGGTACCACTGTACTTTTCCAAATCCAAGGAGGACTTCTGACGGAATGGTGTTGCTGCTGCCTCCTTGAAGCAGGCAATGGGACTTAACAGCATAATTCTGTATATGTGTACTCCTAGTGAATTCAATTAAACTTACTCTCCTGGCTAAGTATGTATAGGACTGCAGCCCAAGTGTCCATAATTCTACCCTGGATTGTGGCCATATCTCTCCCCCTTCGCACGCACACACTCCAGCATTAAAGCATTCTTATTATTTGTTTAAGCCTTACTAAGAGCATTTGAGGTGTGTGACAGAATCATGTCCATTAATGCTGCCGAAGAATCAATCTTTTGAAACTTTCTGGGTTTCATGCGCTCAGTTTCTCCACCGGATCATTTGAGTTAACAGCTAGTCGACTCTTGTTTACCTATTCAACAGTTTTTCCTTTTAGTTTCTGGCTAACCGTAAATGTATGGAAACACTGGGTATGTAGTTTAAAGCCCTTCATAGCTAAAATTAGAGTGTGGCTCTTCCAAGGAAGGAGAGTGAAATCAAAACACACAAACAAAAGGGCTTAACTTTGTTTGCTGGTGGTGGAGTAGCAACATTTAAAGTAGTTCTTGCAGCCTGCTGCTAAACATTTACTTGGAATATGTTCAGGATCGCAGTTGCAGAGCAAGGGAGCTCAGCTGGTTAGAGTGCTGATAATGCCAAGGTTGCAATTTTGATCTCCGTATGGGGTAGCTACATATATATTCCTGCCTTGCAGGGGGTTGGACTAAATCAGGCATCCCCAAACTTGGCCCTCCAGATGTTTTGGGACTACAATTCCCATCATCCCTGACCACTGGTCCTGTTAGCTAATGATGATGGGAGTTGTAGCCCCAAAACAGCTGGAGGGTCAAGTTTGGGGATGCCTGAACTAGATGATCCTCAGAGTCCCTTCCAACTCCACAACAGGTGGCGCTGTGGGTAAAACCTCAGTGCCTAGGACTTGCCGATCACATGGTCGGAGGTTTGAATCCCCGCGGCGGGGTGAGCTCCCGTCGTTCGGTCCCTGCTCCTGCCCACCTAGCAGTTCAAAAGCACATCAAAGTGTAAGTAGATAAATAGGTACCGCTTTATAGCGGGAAGGTAACGCCGTTTCCGTGTGCTGCGCTGGTGCTGGCTCGCCAGAGCAGCTTTGTCACGCTGGCCATGTGACCCGGAAGTGTCTTCGGACAGCGCTGGCCCCCGGCCTCTTAAGCGAGATGAGCACGCAACCCCAGAGTCGGACACGACTGGCCCGTACGGGCAGGGGTACCTTTACCTTTTAAGATGATAATGGTTTTGGCAGCTGGACACCTGGGGACTTCATACAGCCCTTGCCCTGGTTTTTTTTTTGTTTGTTTTGGGTTTTTTTTGTGGGGGGGCTCTCACTTCTCCCTGCATTAAATGGGACATGAGGTGCTGTTTATTGAGCACTGAGTCTTGATTTGTTTGCAGGGACAATGTTAGACAATGTTGGCTATTTACCGGGCATCCGTTCCAATTTGTTTGCAGGGAGGTTAGATGAGGTGCCAAAGCAAGTGTTATTTTGTACTTTCCAGTGCATTTACCAGATTTTATTTGTGATTTTACTGTGTGTTTCACGTAAACCACTTAGAGGCTTCGATAAACCATATATAAACATCCTTAGATAAATAGGTAGTCAGCCTGGTAGTTACTCCTCTCCAGTTCCAAGCATTTCCCCCATCAACTGAAGAAAAGATCAGGGTGGTCTAATCCCTCTGCCTCCCCATCACCAAAATAAGAATAATAAGAAAAGTTTCTTCAGATTTCATTGCTTAATGAACTAAACTAGAATCTCGGCATACTCTATAAGCAGGCAGTGAATGCTTAGAGTGGGGAATCTGTCCTCCTTTACAGGGCTTATAGCTCCCACTCTGCTCCAGAACTGTCCTCTCAGAACAATAACGTATCATTAGTATAGGACCCACAGTTCTCTTTTCCTCTGCCATTATCTCTTAATGGGTTCAGAAAGCCTGTCTTTACTGCATATGTAATTTTCCTGATTCTTTCTTAGTGTGACAGGTTTTAGTTAGCCTCTTCCTCTTCCAGCTCTCTAATAACCAGAATCTTTCGCCTCAGGCCCTTGGTGTGTGGTGTCACTGTCTTGTGCTGCAATATTATGAGTTCATTTTGTGGCGTTTGTTCCGCCCCCTGCCCCCCCCCCCGTCTTTTTCCTTCAGTATTTCAGCTCTAAGGTATCTGCTCTTTAGCCATCAGGAAGCTACAATATGCAAGACTGGCAACATATATTAATTAAAGGCAGGGCTTTTTTCAGCTGGAACTCACCAGAACTAATTTCCGGCACCTCTCAGGTGGGCGCCATTGCCATTCTAAGAGAAGGAGGGAGGTGTTCGTGGTAACACTTTTTCTAGAAAAAGAGCACTGATTAAAGGTATATCCTTACCGATACAGATTGGAACAAAAGACGATGGAAGAGAAGATATCAGAAAAGGTGGGGAAGCCAGCTCTTCCTTTGCCCCTGATTGTTCATCTTACTGTCTGTGCACAATTAATAATGTGGCTTTTTTTTTAATTTATGAGGACAGTTGTTGATGGCGGTTTCATGGCAATGACCACCCATGTTTGAGTGTTTCCCTTTCTTTCATCAGAATTACATTTGCCTCTGAATTCCACTAAAAACAAAGCTAAGCTCACTATTTGTGCTTTTGTTGAATCGCAGAAGCGATATCACCGACACCCAATTCTGCAGTGTTTTCATCAACTCTGCATCCAGGAATTTCAGAGTGTGTTTTAGTACTATGACAACAAGTATTATATGTTTTCCCCATACCTATGTCTTTGTGATTATATATATTGTCACTTATGTACTGAACCATTTAATGCAACCTCATAGAAAAGTTTTTTCATTCCAAGTTGCATTTAAAATTATGAATGTTTATTCCCTGAGTTCAACTGGTTGATATTAAGCAGGCTTCCTCAACCTCAGCCCTCCTGATGTTTTTGGCCTACAACTCCCATGATCCCTAGCTAGCAGGACTAGTGGTCAGGGATGATGGGAATTGTAGTCTCAAAACATCTGGAGGGCAGAGGTTGAGGAAGCCTGATATAGCATACAGTGCCCATGATGCAGTGCAACTGCCAAAGAAGCACACATGTGAGAACCTATAACCATTAATGCAGCTGTAGGCCTACGCAGCCCATGATGAAAATACAGTTGGTAGAGCATGAGACTCTTAAGCTTAGGGTCATGGGTTCGAGTCCCACACTGGGCAAAAAAGATTTGTGCATTGCAAGAGGTTGGACTAGATGACCCTTGGAGTCCCTTCCAACTCTACAATTCCATGATTCTACATGCACATGTAAAAAAAGAACCAGAGCCTAACTTATTTTGTTACATCAAAATAAGCATAATTACTTGAATTGTTTGGAGGACTGACAAACCACTTCAGGAAGGGACAATTTTGAGCAAAGAAGCAATTCAAATGCAGTGCTTAGCCTTCTCCTAGGCCACTGTTTCTCCATTCCATTTTGACTCCAAGCCACTGTTCCTCCCATGGGGTTATAAGCATATGCAGTGGTACCTCTGGTTATGAACTTCATTTGTTTCGGAGGTCCGTTCCTAACCTGAAATCATTCTTAACCTGAGGTACCACTTAAGCTAATGGAGCCTCCAGCTGCCGCCATGCCGACGCCACTGCACAATTTCTGTTCTCATCCTGAGGTAAAGTTCTTAACCCAAGGTACTACTTCCAGGTTAGCGGAGTCTGTAACCCAAAGTGTTTGTAACCCAAGGTGTTTGTAACCCAAGGTACCACTGTATTTGTCAGATGGGGAACTTCTGGGGAAGAGATAGTGGCATGCATAGAAAGAGTTAAACGACACACACAGAGCCTGCCACTATTTTTCACTAAAGTGTCCCCTCCTTTTCTTTTAAAAAACTGGTTTCATTTGTGTGTAATGTTTCATTAGATCCCCAAGCCAGCAATTTCAGCTCCCTGAAGAGTCGGACACAACTAAACGTCTAAACAACAACAGCAGAAGAAACAGCGCCACATGTGGAACAACCCATAATTGCTGAATGGGCAGAAATATTTCCTACAGAGATTTGCTGCTCGGGATTAGGAAAGAAGGACTAAAAGCAGACTTTCACACAACCTTAACAGTGGATAGTGGAGGCCACCATTCTGTGGTCCAAGTCAGAAACACAAGAGTTCACAGAGTCCAATTGTTTGTGCCTGGGGTGGAATTTACACACGTGTTAAAAATGTGAAAATGCTTTTTAAAAACTGTTTTAGCTCACGGTCATCATCTAGTGTCACAATTGTATACTGCACTTCACAACACATTCAAAACATTTTATTTGCAGCTGTATAGCTGAGTCTCTAGCGATGTATCAAGGTTGCGTAATGGAGGCACAGGGCCCATCTTGTTTGGACTGGTTTCTGATGAAGATGAGAAGATAACTGAGTGATTTTAATTTAATATAGCAATCTTTTATTTTTCTTATGGATTTATAAGTTGCCTTCTACATGTGTGTCAAGGCGACTTACAAACATAGAGAAACAGTTTTAGAAACAGTTGAAAAATAACCGAAATTAGATTTAAAAACAATACACAATGAACATCTAAAGCCAGAGTCCTTTTCATCTGACTGGAAATGCTTGTCAACTGCATCCAGTTGTTTCTGGAAAGTACAAATTGTGAGCACCTGCCATATCTTGACAGGGGCAGCCGCAATGAAAAGCCTGCTCCGAGTTCCTGTGGAAGGGGGTTCTGGTATGTTTGGGACTCTTAGGAAAAACTGGTCTGCAGAATGCATTGACCTGCATGGTATATAAGGAATAAGGTAGTCTGTGGGCATCTATGGGCATTTCATTGTGCTGTAGTTCAAGCTGCCATCACCTGAAGCAGGGCGGTGCAATAATATTGAAAAGGGAGAACTTGCAAACTGTTTCTATTGGTGGATGAGATTCAATTCCATATCAGCGAATTCAGGTTGTGCAATTAATGTTGATTGGGGACTCCTCCAGAACAAATGCATTCTGCACACACACATGCTCCACAGTCAGGGCCGGATTTAGGTTTGATGAGGCCCTAAGCTACTGAAGGTAATGGGACCCTTTATATGTCCAGCTGTCCTTTGTCAACAACAAATCGTCACTGTTTCTTTTGTTGAATATATGCTATATGGTAATTTATGGACCTAATAGGTATCTAAAGCTATTTGCACATAACAAATAGGAGCCTACACAACACAAAACACTGTTGCTGTAGGTAGGTTTTATTTTATTTGTTTTTTTATCTTATATTTTGGAAATGTACATCCAATTCTTTTCCTTTACCTTTTTTGGGGGCCCCCAAGAGAGTGGGGCACAAACTATAGCTTGTTTAGCTTATACCTAAATCCAGCATTGCCTGCAGTCAGATTTTGTGATGGGAATAACGCTTGACACAATGGCACATAACTTGTGTACAAAGAAATCAAGGCGAACGCTCCATAAAAAGCAACCAGAGAAACAAAATATGCCCTGTTGCTGCGTTGGCTATTCTTGCCTCATTTCTCCACCCCTTTAATACTCTCATCTTGCTTTCTTGTGCTCCTTTAAAGTCCTTATTTATTTTTCTAAAGTCATCTGCAACAGCAGAGGTGGGGGTGGGGGGAGCAACCAGCTGCAGCACCGAGGGAATTCGCCCAGCAGCTGTTGAAATACAGAAGCATCCTGGAATTGCTAGTACAAATATGCAGCAGATTGTGGAGGATTAGAACTGTGAGCAAGCAAATCTAACAAAGGGAAGCCAGTGCACAGCTAATCACTCTTATGAACAGGCTTATAGTTATATTATTTGAAGGACCCAGGATTGCTTTATCATTCAATTACCATATGTCTGCCACCCAAGAAAAGGTGGGTGCAAGCTGGTCCTGAAATGGGACCTGCTGCCTTCTGTTTTCTGACCACATCTACTACAAAATTAAAACTGGCTTTGAGTCATTCTGTCTTCTCCAGGAACTGTAATTCTGGGAAAGGGCAATAGAGATCTGTAATAGTGGGTTCTTACCATCTCCGGGAACCACAGCTACACCCTACTTCAGCAGCAGCTGTTTTCCTGGGATTCTCTCCCATGGTGCTGCTGCAATGTTTGAGGGCCCGGCACCTCACGGATGGGGTCCACCATCACACAGCTTCATCTCAAGCAGTTGCCACATGTCATCATCATGCTCGGCACTCCTCAGGAGAAGGGAAACACTGAGAGTGGTGATATCATGCCACATGCCACGAGGGATAAATGTGGGCCTGCGAGGGCCACACTCCCCCTGTAATTAGGCATTTACTTCTAAGGGAACAAGACTAAGATCGGGCACGCATTACGACTGCTGTTTCCAAACAATGGTCTTTTGTAGGGCTGCTGGTTTCAAGCAATGCACTATGATGCTATACTATTGCTACTTTCTGGCAATGGTCTATGCGTTGGAAGCATCAGGTCAGTAGTGCTGCTCTTCCCCCAACAATCAGGACTCAACTCCACACAATTGGCGTCCTTGGGATCTACAAAAGACATTCAGACTTGGTGCAACTACGTACATCAAAATCTACCACTTGGAAGTGAATAAGACAGGCTGCTTCTAAGCAAACTGCTGATATTTCCACAAATCAGTATCTTTCTGGAAGAACAGGCATGTACAAGACTCTTTGTTCTTAATATCCTTTCCTGTCACCTGAGTGGCTTTCCCCCCCAGCCGTGAGGATTGATTAGTTAGCACAAAGTTGCTCCCACTATCTAAGGGATAGATCAGTCAGTAGAGCAGCGGTTCTCAACTTGTGGGTCCCCAGATGTTGTTGGACTACAACTCCCATCATCCCTGAGCTCTGGCCTTGCTAGCTAGGGGTGATGGGAGCTGCAGTTCAACAACATCTGGGGACCCACAGGTTGAGAAAGGCTGCAGTAGAGCATGAGACTCTTTAATCCATGGGTAGGCAAACTAAGGCCCGGGGGCTGGATCCGGCCCACTCGCCTTCTAAATCCAGCCCACGAATCAGCATGTTTTACATGAGTAGAATGTGTGTTTTTATTTAAAATGCATCTCTGGGTTATTTGTGGGGCATAGGCAGTGGCGTAGCGTGGGTTGTCAGCACCCGGGGCAAGGCAAGTAATTTGTGCCCCCTAACCCGTGGATTTGCGCCCCCAACCCGTGGATTTGCGCCCCCTAACCCTAACCCCCAGATGTTGCGCCTGGTGCGGCCGCCCCCCCCTGCACCCCCACGCTACGCCACTGGGCATAGGAATTCGTTCCTCCCCCCAAAAAAAATATAGTCTGGCCTCCCACAAGGTCTGAGGGACAGTGGGCTGGGCCCCTACTGAAAAAGTTTGCTGACCCCTGCTTTAATCTCAGGGTCATGGGTTTGAGCCCCACATTGGACAAAAGATTCCTGCATTGCAGGGGGTTGGACTAGATGACCCTTGAGGTCCCTTCCAACTCTACATTTCTATTAGGAAATTGCTAGGATTTCAAAGGCAGAATTGGCATCTGGGGGGGATTTTTGAAAGATGACTCTTTGTCGTGGATTTTAGCGCTTTTGTTTTTAAAAAGCTCAGCAACTTTTGTGTTTTCCTAAGAAAAGCTCAACGATTTCGATGGTTTTTTTACTTTTGGGGTGTCCTGGTTTTTACTTTTTGAAATATGGCAAACCTATTTCTACGATTCTGTGTTTACAATCAAAGCCTCATATGTACTGGGTGGTGTTATTTTGGAAATTCACTTCCCAGGCAGTAGGAGTACATTTACCCATAAACCAAATGAACCATTAATTATAAGGAGCTGAAAAGCTCAGGCTATTTAAAAACATCTGTAAAGTAACCAGCAAGGCTGCTTTGGTTGCAGAGTGGGGGGGGGGGGGACGAGGCAGGAGTATGGATTTTTAAGGGAGAATGGGAGGATTCCAGGGAAGATATGGCTCTCCTTACATGCCCACTGTAGGAAGTATTGACTTACCACCTAATGTGCTTTTGAAACCTGCTCTGTACAGTTGATACAGGCCTGCCTTTGAAGAGTGTGCAGAAATTTCAGCTGGTGGAGTACGCAGTTGCTCAAGTCAGTTATGTATACAGGTCCCTGGGAGTATGATTACACAAGTGCTCCAGCTGAGAGAGGCATTATCCATCTTCACTCACAACAAGTGGCCCCAGATAGAGCAGCACATCTCCACCTGCGTTCAAAGATGTTTTCAGCCAGTTCTGGGGGACTCAGCTGAGCATCACTTAGCAGACATAGATGATGGACATCAGGGTCATCTTAAGTTTATCCGGCGCTGTGGTGCAAAGATCCCTCCGGTGCCCCCACCCCCATTTCCCAGAGTTGCCGACCTTTTTACGGCACTGCCAGCAGCTTTGTGGGGCTGGAGGAGGCAGGCAGCGGCTGGAGGGTGGCTCCTTCGGTGGGGAAGATGCAGAGGCTGCGGGCATGGTGTTGCTTTGGCGAGGGCAGCGAGCTGATGCCGGGAGGTGCCGCATCCAGCCTCCACCTCTTCCTTGGCACCCTCCAAAACTTGGTGCCCTGACGCCCTGTGTCACTAGCCTCTATGGGCAAGACGCCCTTGATGGACATGAAGAGGCATATTATCCACATTGGCTGCCAACATGGGAGCTTGCTTCTACATGGATTATGGCACAGGTGGCCAAAGTGGTGCTCTCCAGATGTTGCTGGATTGAAGCTCCCCTCATTCTTGCCCATTGGTGGCTAGGACTGATGGCTAGGAGTTAAAGTTGAGCAATATCTGGAGGGCGCCATGTTGACTACCTCTTAATTAAGGGAACTGTGGCAAACAGACATCATGTCTGAATAAATTCAGGGATCATTTTGCCAACAAAACATAAACATGCAATAATTAATGGAGGGAATGTAGAGCTGGCTTAACTCTAAAGAAATCGAGGACCAATGCTGAAGACCAAAGACGGTTCCCTCTGTTTCTGAAGTTCACGCTGTAAGTGCTGCTGCTGAGTTAAAGGTAAAGGTAAAGGGGCCCCTGACCATTAGGTCCAGTCGTGGCCGACTCTGGGGTTGCGGCGCTCATCTCGCTTTATTGGCCGAGGGAGCCGGCATACAGCTTCCGGGTCATGTGGCCAGCATGACTAAGCCGCTTCTGGCGAACCAGAGCAGCACATGGAAACGCTGTTTACCTTCCCACCACAGCGGTACCTATTTATCTCATTGCACTTTGGTGTGCTTTCGAACTGCTAGGTTGGCAGGAGCAGGGACTGAGCAACAGGAGCTCACCCCGTTGCGGGGATTCGAACTGCCAACCTTCTGATCAGCAAGTCCTAGGCTCTGTGGTTTAGCCCACAGCGCCACCTGTGTCCCTGCTGAGGTAGCCAAAAGCAATTGCGCAAAATTATTATTAATTTGATTTAGATACCGCGGCCCTTCATCAAAAGATCTCAGGGTGGTTGAAAAGATAAAAGAGTAAACAGTGGGCTCAAAGAATTCTGGGCGCTGTAGTCTACCCCTCACAGAGTTACAATTCCCGGCAACTCTTAACAAAGGACAAGGCCCAGAAATGCTTGAGGGAAAGAATGTGCTCTCAATGTGCTGTGCAAGTCCAATGCATATGCAGCCACAGGGTGCCGTTAACCACAGAATCCTGGCTGACTGTGATGGAGAAACAGAAATCCAGGGGGAAGACTCTGTACAGGAGTCTTGTACAGAGAGCACTCTATGCTGCAACCTTTTGTTGCAGGTCCTACTGGTATGGCCTAACTTGTTTTTATTTTTTGGTAACTTCATTTCATGGGGTGCCACCTGAATGTTCTTTCAGCTAGGGACAGGGGAGAACTTCAATTCAGCGGGCACTGAAAGGTGAGCTTGCCCTATTTGCAGTTTACTAAACAATGCACGAGCTGAAACACCGCTACGCTTCAAAATTGCACACTTACCCAGATTTTGCCCTGCAGCCAAGTAATGCACACCAAAAAATGCATATATTGTGGTAAAGTGTACATATAAGTGCATATGTTACTGAAAACAACATACAAAAATGCATCATATTGGGAAAAACAGATTTGCAAAAATATGTATATTTGGCCAAAAATGCTTGCAAAAATCTATACAGTAAATTCACACAAAAATTCTAACATATTTTTTAAAAGTAAATTGATGTAGAAATGTAGAGAACTGGGGGAAACGAGCAGTCGAGAAAATCAAAACTGACCAATTTGTCCATCCCTACTTTCAGCTAGGACCATTCAGTTAGATTCTGCTTTCCTCAGTTACCAGCTGAAGAAGTTGTGTGAGGTGGGCTGGGGCAGGGAGAGGAACTGAATTATGAAGAGACTTTGGCAAACAAACTGAGCTCTCTGTTGTTGTTGTTGTTTTAAAAAAGTTGCTGAGGCATGGATCTCAACCCCTGAGTCCAGCAATACTGAATCTGCTCTTTAATAGTCCTTGACAGACAATATCCCTCTCATGAATCCTCAGAAAGGTACCGTGGATCAAAGACAGACCATTAACAGTGGAGAAAATGTGGCATGGTGACCTGATGCAACACAATCTTCTGATTAAGATCATGACATCTTTTTCGCAGGTGGGCATTGGGAAACTGCTAGCCAGCATGTGAAAGGGACACTTTGTTCTTCTGGAGCTGAGAAGAGGCCCAGGGAGAAAAACAAGAATGCCTTTCCCGATTCCCTTTTAAATAATCCTCAGGCGACGCTAAGCGAGTTAATAGCAGCACATCTGGGCCATTTGAGTGAGACTAGGGTGGAATCAAAGGCAGCCTCTGTTGACATTATAATGCTGTAGTACCCTAGTGGGATGATGTGTAGATACTTTATGAAGAAAGCAGTGTCATCCAGCTTTACTTCATTATGCCCATCTGCAAAATAAAATTATGAGGGCTCGTCCTTGTTCCTCTTTTAATAATCATGAAAAAATGTTGTCCTGAGGCAGTGCTTCTTTTTTGGTTAAAAATGAGGTATTAATCATATCTCAGAGGATCCAACTCTCAGGGGTCGAGAGGGTCTTTGCCCACCCCTAAAATATTTTGGTATTGAATGGCACTGCCATTCAAATGGTGTGTGTGCGCTGCATCATGTGATGCCTCCCTGATGCCTCCCCCTTCCCCATATTTTATTAAAGTTGGCACCCCTGTCATATCTTGTCAAAAGTATTGTGGGCACCAACACAAAATGGCTGCCATGGACAACAATAAAAGAGGTGACTGTACTTCATACTATTGAGTTCTCTCTCTCTCTCTCTCTCTCTCTCTCTCTCTCACACACACACACACACACACACACACCACTGGCCTTAGGCAAAGGAAATAGTCATAGCTGTCAACTTTTCCCTTCTTGCGAGGAATCCAATTTGGAATAAGGGAATTTCCCTTAAAAAATGGGAAACGTTGACAGCTATGGAAATAGTAGAGGAGGAAAAGGTTCCTCCATACTGGAATTACTTCATCTCCCAAAGTTAGACTGCTGAGCTGTATAAATACATGCAGCCATGGACTGTGAAAAGAAATGTCAAGATTAACAGTGGCTTGTTGGCTTAGAAAGCTTGGGAATCAGAAATCTTACAGGTTAACATTTATTGAGCAAATCCAGCCTGGAAGGTCTCAATAGGCAGCTCAAACATATTGAGTGAGGTTTCCCATAGAGCTTGAAGCACCTCACTCGGAGTCAACAAGAGCTGGATCCTTGACAAGGCTCCTAAGCTGCAGTGCTATTGATTGGCCATTGTCCCCTGTGAAAGAAATCCTGCGCCCTCAAAGATACTTCCTGCTGTAGCTGCTCACCCCTGATGCAGAGATGCTAATCGGCTCTCTTGAAATGGGATGAATTTATCTCTCAGGCAAACAAGAACCAAAGGAGCACAGGGCTGTGCTTGACCTTTTGCAAGCGTATTCAGCCACAAAAACTGCATTTCTGCATCTCATTTTGACTTGTTTTCTTCCATGCCTGCTTTCAGGTTTTTTGAACCTCCACCGCCCTCCCCCCCAAAAAAGAAAACCACCACCAAACCAAAAACAAAAACAGTGTGAATGGCTTCTCTTTCTGAAGTAGGAGCTTGAAGCCAAGCCTGGAGCCAGCTCGGAGAAAATTGCTGGAGCAAAGGGAAGCGACACAACAGCTCTTGGTGGTGCTTTTGCATTCCATAGCTATGGAGAGCTGAGCTTTCCTGTCTTTTATTTTTAACTTTGTCCTGACCAGTCTTCCTGAGCCGGTTATAGTGATCCTCCAAAATAAAAATATTTGCTCACCTGCCGGCGCGTTTATTAGTGTCCTCATCAATTAAACCTATTCAGATGATGCTGACATGCTGATTTTAGCTGCTATATTAGGGAAGTCCAATAAAAGCACCTTACCCATCTTGGGCTGGCAACGCCAATATAGATATACACTGTGATAGCCATAAGACAGGAGCTGTGTGTGTGTGTGTGTGTGTGTGTGTGTGTGTGTGTGTTTGTGGGCAGGAAAGTGGTTTGCAAGCAGTAGTCTAATTAGGGAATTTGTCAGGTACAAGGGAGAGTAGCAGTGAAAGAGCTGGTCAAAGCACCCAGTTGTAAATGGGTTTGGAGCACTTCCAAACGGTTTGTTTATTGAGCATTCATCCTGATTTGTTTGCAGGGAGATTAGACTTAGTTGGCTAAGTCATGAGTATTCATTCTGATTTGTTTGTGGGGAGGTTGGAGAATATTGCATCAAAGCAAGTGTTAACCCACACTTTCTGCTGCCTATTCCAATCAATTTCCTTATCGCAAAAAGTCAAATTTTGGGGGAAGAGGGTGTGTTGCTCAGGATCCAATATGTGATTGAATCTCTCCTGGAAATAGTGACAGTCTGGAAGTGTGCCTGGTCTGTTTTGTAAGAAAATGAATGCTCAATAACATCGAGAAAATTATTATCCTGAGCTGGTCCATTAGCTAGTCAAAATAAACAAAAACAAAAAAACCGGTAAGAATCCACAAACGTGAATTGTCTTCTGTTTTTTTCATGAGCACATAGCTTCCAAGGAGCCCAGGGCAACCCCACTGGCCAAGGTCACCTAGTGCTCTCTTGTGGGTTGGCCTTTTTTCTCTGTCTCACCAGAGTGGTGCATGCTCTAGTTATCTCCCGCTTGGACTACTGCAATGCGCTCTACGTGGGGCTACCTTTGAAGGTGACCTGGAAACTACAGCTAATCCAGAATGTGGCAGCTAGACTGGTGACTGGGAGTGGCTGAGAGACCTACATTGCCTCCCAGTATGTTTCCAAGCACAATTCAAAGTATTGGTGTTGACCTTTAAAGCCCTAAACGGTCTTGGCCCTGGATACCTGAAGGAGCGTCTCCACCCCCATCATTCAGCCTGGACACTGAGGTCCAGCTCTGAGGGCCTTCTGGCAGTTTCCTCACTGTGAGATTACAGTGAACCAGGCAGAGGGCCTTCTCGGTAGTGGTGCCTTCCCTGTGGAACGCCCTCCCATCAGTTGTCAAGGAAATAAACAACTATCTGACTTTTAAAAGACATCTGAAGGCAGCCCTGTTTAGGGAAGTTTTTAATGCTTGACGTTTTATCGTGTTTTTAATATTCAGTTGGGAGCAGCCCAGAGTGGCTGGGGAAACCCAGCCTGATGGACGTCTTCTCCTACTATTTCACTCTCATGCAAGCCAAGACACAAACTAAAATGTCTTCAGTCTTTTCCCTCATAGTGTCCATGCCTTTGACAGTGGTCTCCTCATGCTATGCACTTATCCACTCACTGTGAAACACAGGCAAAATGCAGGCAGGGGTGATCAAACTTTTTAGCAGGGGGCCGGTCCACTGTCTTTCAGACTTTGTGAGGGGGGCCGGACTATATTTTGAAAAAAATAATAATGAATGAATTCCTATGCCCCACAAATAACCCAGAGGTGCATTTTAAATAAAAGGACACATTTTACTTATGTAAAAACACGCTGATTCCTGGACCATCCGTGGGTCGGATTTAGAAGGCATTCGGGCCAGATCCGGGCCCTGGACCTTAGTTTTGCCTACCCATGGGCAAAGGGATCTTAAAAGCAGCTGTGGTGCAGAATAAGGGGTGTGTGCCTGTGTCCTTGGGATCCAGTTGTATAAAGGTCTGCTTTTCCATGCAGGAAGCACAATTTGTGCCTCAATCTTCCCTTGTGATGATCACACACATGTATTCACGGTCTAGGAACATTCTGCAAAGCCATAGCTATTTACTGCACGTGCAGTGGGCCCACAACCTACATTTACTTTACATATGCAAACTTACACGGAGGGATAAATGAATAAATGGAGAAAGAGGGAAAACCCAACATTCCCATACTCCATTTATTTATTCTTTTCCCCACCCACACACCCAGCAGGGGTTTTTTTTGCTTGTTGGGCTCTGAGAAGGTCACACAAGGGTCCTGGGATGCTCCCAGAGCCCTCAAGCCTTCTTCCCAGAGCCCAGTAAGCAGCCCTCCACCTTGCCGGGGGGTGGGTTCTGGGGTTTCTGCTTTTGCTTGCGGACCCCGAGAACCGAACCCTTGCGTAAGTAGTGAGCCAACTATATAGGTGTGTTATCAAAGGCTCACTGGGTTAGCAAAAGCCTGTTTGTTTCATTTTCCTAATTCCAGCTGCTTCCCCATACAAGTCAATGTGTGGGTGAAATTAACTAGGCCAGAGGTATAGCTCCTGGGCTAGTCAATTCCAGTCCCTAGGGAAACTTTGAAATAGATCAGAGAATCATAGAATGGTAGAATTGGAACTGCCATAAGCTGGGGATCTTTATCTTGTAATCAGCTAGCCCTGAGCATGCATCTCTAATTCAAAGCACTTTACAGATGGCCATGTACAGATGGCCTCTTAGGACAACTTTGTCTCATGGCCAGACATAATGTGGTGCACAGATAAACCTTCAGCCACATTCTTCTTTGAGAAACAGATCAATCAGGCAGCCATCTTGCCACGTGGAAGGATTAAAAGCACATTAGCTGAAGAGAAGACTACAAAATATGACCTGGGTGGAGACAGAAATTAGTTTCAGGCAGGTAGCCGTGTTGGTCTGACGCAGTCGAAATAAATTTTAAAATTTTAAAATTGTCCAGTAGCACCTTAGAGATCAACTAAGTTTGTTTTGGGCATAAGCTTTTGTGTGCATGCACACTTCTTCAGATACACACAGAAAGTTTATACCCAGAACAAACTTAGTTGGTCTCTAAGGTGCTACCAGAAATTAATGTTAACATTTCTGTCACAATGAGTTAGCACAAGCCTTAAGCTTAAAATAAATCACATATACAATGGTACCTCAGGTTACAGACGCTTCAGGTTACATACGCTTCAGGTTACAAACTCTGCTAACCCAGAAATAGTACCTCGGGTCAAGAACTTTGCTTCAGGATGAGAACAGAAATAGTGCTCCGGCGGCAGGAGGCCCCATTAGCTAAAGTGGTGCTTCAGGTTAAGAACAGTTTCAGGTTAAGAACGGACCTCCAGAACGAATTAAGTTCTTAACCCGAGGTACCACTGTATTTTATTAGGTTTAAAATATTCTTTCTGTTTATTATTCCCACGTGCTCAGAGCCACTTTTGAGGCAGGAGAAGTGGTTCTTAAGTCTTTCCGTCAAGTAAACAAAGTGAGTGGCTGCTGGGTCCCAGCTGCGAAAACAAATACAGATGGGAATGATTTTGTCTGTGACTTGGGGACAGGGAGATCAAAGTGGGAACGATGTCCACCCTGAAGAAGGGGGGCATGGGAGATTTGCAATAAAGAGGATTGCTGTAATGATTCCCAGCTCTGCCAATCAACAGGAGGGGCAGGAGGACATACAGCCTTTTGCACTGCATTGATTGGAATTTGCCAGAAAGGGGCTCGCATCTCCCCTGGCACTTTCCCCCTTTCACTCTGTGGACTGCTTAGTGTAGTCATAGGCAAACTTGGCTGCACTCGACTACAATTCCCATCATCCCTGACCACTGGTCCTGCTAGCTAGGGATCATGGGAGTTGTAGGCCAAAAACACCTGGAGGGCTGAGTTTGCCTATGCCTGGCTTAATGTGTCAAGAACCATGGGCTCTGTAATTGTTCAAGAAGCAGTGAGGCAACCCACTAAATCGAGCCGATATGTCTGGATTTCTTTTCAAAGTGGTCGGTTTTGATTTGCAATGCACATCTTCAGCAGGCAGTCCTTCCATTACATAAGCCCTGAGAGCAGAGAGCGAGCATTTCTTTAAAAGGCAATAAGGCTGACTATACTCTGTGGAGCAGATCCAGATTTCACTGTAACCGAAACAGCCCTCAAGTAGGCCGTCTGGTTGGCTTTTGGGAGTGGGAGCTATTCTGGAAATGTCTGGTGCCACTGTGATTATATTCCATGGTTTCTTCTTGGTTTCGTACCTTACATTCAGTAGCTCCGTTGAGAGAAGGAGCCAAAACTAACAAAGATGTGGCGCTGGCAGAATATCTGGCCTAGGCTTTCCTGTTGATGGTGCTCTTTTGTGGTGCTGGAGCTGACAGCCCATGAGAAGGGAGATGCTTGGGCTTAAAGAGTGAGGATTTTATGAACAAAATCTTTTTTATTATTATTAACAGCAGGACTTAGAGAACTGCACAGCAAGCAGAAATAAATAGGTGAAGCTTTTCCCAGCATTGGGGATGGGGTGCCAAGCCTATTTTGCCAAGATTCTGACTGACTGCAATGGAGATTTTTTTTCTGTTAGTCATGCTGCTGTAGCTTTTTGCTGCTGTTTTCGGTGGGTGTGTGGTTTATGGGTTTTTCTGAATTGCATGCTTCATAGGATTGCTAGTCCTACTTGAGAGCAGGCTCACTGAAGTTAGCAGACATATCGGTGTTGTTTTTTTTGTATGTAATAAGCATGGAAATAAGCATGAAAAAAATAAAATTAAAAAAAGAAGTAGTTAGCAGAGATGACTAACTTAATGTTGTTCATTTCAATGGGCAGGATTCATCAAATGAACATTGGCAGGGGTTTGTAGGATCCACCTCCCAATCACCCCTGCTCTAAGTCCTTATGGAGGTGAGCAACTTTATCCTCAAAATGCGTTCCATTTTGTTTTCTGCTTACCAGGATGATTCATATTAATTAGCCTTGTGTGCCTCTCAGAAATGTTCTGCCAGATGGGCTACTTGAGGATGCAATGGAGGTGGAGAAGAAAGCTCTTTTGCCACCTTCACTACCAGGCAGGTGTTGCCTTTGCAGAAACCCTTATGCCTTTTGCATTTAAGCCATCTACTGGATGCTACAGAGCAAATATACTCATGGCTCAAAGTTTCCTGGATGCTGAATGAATCTATTTCATTTGGTGGCCTCACTCAGGAAAATACAAGAAATGAGACGGGTTTGGGAAAAGTACCAGAATGTTCAGGGCTTCTCTAAAAAACTTATCACTAAAGAATGCTCTTTTCTCCTTGCTTTTTGGACCAAAGTTTGCAGAATTAAACCTACGTTTCTGAAATCCCAAGAGGAAAGGCTGTGAGCCAGTTTCTTGACACGTCAGCTTGTGTACTGAGTGGCCTATTTTCCACTCCAGATGCAAGATATCTCTTGGGCAGAAACAGATGTAGGAGGGATGAAACCTTTCCCCTTCTATCCAGCAAAAGACTCGGAATTTCATTTGGAAGCCTCCCCCCACACCCCCTTTTAGAGAGAGTGCTGCAGAAAAATTGCATGTCTTTATTTGATTTGATTCCTGTCCTGTATGATGAAATTAAAGGTGCCTTTTCTTGCCCCACTAAATTAAGATCAAGTCGTACTTCAAGCATCTTCTTTTATCAGTGAAGGCATTAAAAGTCCTTTTAGTAGCCGATTGGTTTTGTGGCCTGCATCTAACAAATCATCTACACTAGCAACACCTGTGCAAATGTCATGCATTGCACATTAAACAGGCAAGTTGATCGATAATGGAAATATTTTATAAAGTGTTTTGATATACTTTTTTCTTTATTTCCTTAGGTTGTATTAAGCAACCATGGGCTATTTTGGGGAGGAAATGGAATGTATAAAATGGATAAGATAAAATAAACATGAGCCACAATCCAGCACAAAGCTAGGCAAACATAACACCCCCCCCCAAAAAAGTGAAAGGACTTATGCACACTTAACTCTGTTTTGGATTGTGACATCAGCATTTGCGGAAGAGTCGGTGTTAACTCCTCAAACTTAAAACTGGCTACAGTTACTGACAAATATTAATGCTGGCTGTCTATTAAGAGCTCCACTGTGATAGTTTCCAGATGAATATGGCCTTCCTTCCTAGGGGGGAGCGGATCTTCAGGCTTGCATAACCCCATTGCAACACCACAACCCATTCAAAGCCATGCACATGTCCCCTGTTTTTTACAGCCAGCAGATGCACAGGAAGGAAAGGTGTTGAAACATACAGACACCAGCCAGCTCTCAGTATTTAGTAGTGTAGTTAGCGACTAATTGCAAGACAGCAGGAGGAGGTGGGCAATTTCCACTCAACAGTTCTAGCCTAGAAAAACAGATCCAATCCTAACATGCACTTCTGAAGCCAGGAACAGGAGGAGCAATGCAGGTGTTGTGATGTGGTCAGCTTGGGTGGGTTTTAGATGTTTCCATAGTGATGTGGCAAAGGGCTGACACAATGGGATTTTGGAATCCACCCAGGAGCCAGACAACTGTCCCAGCCACCTGTGGGCTTTATATCGAGCAAACCTGGCCTTGCACATTACACTTAGGCCACAACCACTGCATATATTTAAAGCACTCTTATGGCATTTTAAAAGTAATATTTTCCTCCCAGAGAATCCCAGTGTCAGGGACCATACTGAGGAGAGCTGCACTGAGGAGGAATCGTGGGAGCCTTCCCCTCCCCCTGACCCAGATCCTGAATCTTCCCAGGAGCAGGAGGAGCAGTATAGATTTGGAACAGTGATTTGCAGAGGGGCACAGTTCAGAAGGCAGAAGCTGGGAAATACTGGATGGGGAACAGCTAGGAGAAGAAACACTGGAAGAGAGAGGGTTAACAGGATGTGAGGGCGATCTGGCTGCGACATCTGTCATCCCATTGATTGCCAGGGTTGATTCAGCTGATCTGGCTGGCTAGGCGGGTGTCCCCTCCCTCCCTCACCACTCCATGTGCATCCCTCCTGAAGCTCAGTGGAAGAGGGCAACCATCCCAGATAGAAGGAGTGTACCATTCTTCGGTCAAGGGAGAGGGTTAACAGATTCACAGTCTCTGGACAGCATTCCTCCACCGCCCTCCCCAAAGTTGAGAAGAGCTCAGAAAGTGGCAGAACAGAAAGCACAGAGGGTACAAGGTCAGATTACAAGACGTAGAAGTGATGTAGGTTAATAAGGACAGAAAGGGGTGGAATCCTTAATTGGGAGCACTGCCATTACTAGGAGATGTGTTCTTTGTTTTCTCACTGTGATGATTAAGGTTTCAAACTGGCAAGAAGACTCCTTTCCTTTGTTCTGCTTTGTTCTGCCATGGAGGAGGAAGCCTGACACCCAGGAACTGTAGTTTGTGAAGGGTGCTGCGATTTGTTAGGAGACCTCTACTCGCCTCAGAAAGCTACAATTTTCAGAAATATTTTTACAACCAACCCCTCTTTCCAGGGAATTCTGGGAATCATAGCTCTGTGTGGGGAACTGAGGTTTTTGAACAACTCTCAGCATCCTTGACAAACTCCAGTTCCCAGGATTCTTTGGGGGAAGACGTGGCTATTTAAGTGGTATATTTATGGTACAGATGTGGTTTAAGTCTCACTTTCCCATCTGTAAAATAGGAACTGTAGTAATATACTATCCAACCCCAAAGAGCTGCTGGCAAAACAAACAGAGTGCACATTTCACAGGCAGGACCCTGTGAATTTTGCAAATCTGTAATCACAACTGTTTGTGGCCCCAGAATGTTTATGGGAGTCACTGTCAACTGGATCAGCAGAGTGCTAGAATTCTGCTTTGCCTGAGCCCACAGTCACCATTTTGTTTATTCCAATCAGTGACTGCACCACCACCCTTAGAGTGGCTCCAGCCTCCTCCTCTTTTTCATCCTTCCTTCAGCACCAGCCCTCTTCCATACATCCTGTGAATACCACTTATGTGCATCCACATAGCAGCCTCTTGCTTCTTCTGCATTGTTCTGGTCTTTATAAAATTCAATGACATGGTGGAATGTCAACAATACGGAAACAGCTCATTCCATCATTATAATGTTGCAAGCCCTTTGGAGTGTCTGGTGAGCTGTAAGGAGGATATAGTTCTATGCATGCGTACACCCATACACAATGCAACATCTGCTTCCCATTTTATGAAGATCTGCATGTTTTAAAACTTCACATAATTGTGGTGCTGAATGTAGGGTGGTTTACTTCCAAATATGAAAAATCTTCTTTCCTAGCCCTGTATTTTCAGGTCTCGGGAACAGTTGATGTGGTTACTTCACTCTCACAACCTCTAAATATACCATTGATCCTGAGGGAGCTCTCTAGTTTGTTTAAGGCAAGTGTTGGTGACCCTGTGGCCCTCCCATCCGACTCCCATCAGGCCCAGATGGCATAGCCAATGGTTGGGGGTTATTGGAATGGCAGTCCAGGAACATTTGGAAGGCCACAAGTTCACCATCCCTGCTTCAACGCCAGACTGGTTGGGAAAGAGGTTAGGACATCCTCTCTTTGAGTTGTATCTTTACTCAGTGTAAATCCATTGGAGGTAATAGATTTAAGGAAGTCATGTTCATGAACATTGATGGGTCTACTCTGAGTATGACTAGCATTGAATGAAGCCTTTTTATCTTTATTTGTCTGTGGCAATATATTCATTTCTAGATGTTCTGTTGTTGCTTTAAGGTAACCATTGCACCATTGTGCTCGTCACAAACCTTTTCTTCTCTTCCATTTGGTGGAATTTTGTTTACTTTTGGGTCTTAGGGTAGCAGAGTATAGTTTCAGAGCTCTGCCCCCAGAACCTCCAAGACCAGAAGTTAATGTCAGTTCACATTTTCCTTTTGTGTATCATGGAGAAAAGCATTAAGTGAACTGTCTCAGGGAGCAAGTTGTGTCTGAGGGTTTCTCTTGAGGGAACATGATTCACAGTTAAGTCATGCGTTTCTGGATTCCTCCCTCCAGTACCATAAATTTCTGTCAGATTTATGGAAACTTCCCCAGTTACATGTGTTAACTTGTTTCTGTCTGTATCTAGAATGAGATGCACTGGGCCCATAATTCATGTGTCTGCACTGTTCACACACAAAGCATAAGAATGCATTAAGGACATAACAGCAAATGTCTCTAGGTCCCTGTTCAGCCTACTATGTGGCATATTCTCCAATGGTACTTACCGGTATTTGATAGCTGTAGTACTCTATTATGTGTACTGGTGGCCACTATGGGCTGCATTTCTACCTAATAGGACTAGCATCTTTTGGTTCGATCTCCCTACCTTGCTAGCATGTGCCAAATTTTAGAATTCCGGCTGTTTTTGTATGTGGGAAGTAATGAGACAAAACATGAAAATTTAACAACATGCACAACTGTGGCTCCTCCACCCAAAGTTCATCAGTGTACAGTAATGGAGCCCATTTCTGATGCCGGGGTTAGATCAGAACAAGTGACATTATATAATAGATTCTGAGCACATGTGGAATTTATTTTCTCCACAGTTGAGCAGCAATCAGATCCCTTGTGATCCTGTGTTAAGTGTAAAGGCTTCCCAGGCAACATGGAGGCAGGGCTCAATTCTCTACTGCACATCATTTGAGGATTTAAGACTTCTATCCAATACATAAAGTCCCATTGAATTCAGTGGACCTTGCTTCTGAGTAGGCATGTGTTTGACTGCAGTGAAATCACTGCATGAGTCCTGTTGCAATTCTGCACACTTGTACAAGCTAGGCACATTTGTGAAAACAAAAAGCCCCAGTTGTTGCTATCTTAGAAAACAGCTACTACCTTCTAGTACAAGTGCTTACATTTGTAAGTGAAATACAGGGGGATAGCAATCTGTTCGATAAGTGAAGGACACTCAGATTATTATTAAGAACTCCTTGTTCCCCCCTCTATTAAGAGCCAAGACGTTAGCCAATCCCACAAGCATCCCCTCACTTTTGCTAGCAAAGCAGCTCCTCCCAAGCACATGAAAGCCAAGCTTAGCTTTGTGCAAGGAAAGTGGAGGGGCTGGAGGGGGTCTAGGCTTTGGTGCTGCTTCAGTGCAGCTTCTTTTCTGCATTGGCTAATCGTAATTGCAAAGACATCCATGTGCTGGAACTCGCAAAGGATGAGGATTCCTGGTTAAATTCTATCTCCCTTTTTTCTGATGCAATTGCTCCTTTTTGCTTTTGTCAACGCTCTGCATTCAGCTGCCACGTATGTAAAGAAGTTGCAGTTATAATTATCTCGCTGGCTCTGTCATTTGGTGCTCTTTAAGGGAAGGTTTCGCTTCAGGCCAGAACGCAGAGCATTTAAGCAGCTGCCACGTTGCAAGCAGAAAGCGAGCTGGTTCCACTCTTTAAACTTTTCCAGATGTTTTTGTCTTAACAGGACAAGTCCCAGCAGCTGCACCATTTCAATGCCTCGAGGCTGGAAGGCATAACTAGTCCACCGCAGAAAACATTCAGCCTTGCTGAAGCAAGTGACTGAAATGCAGCAATGGGAATTGTACAGAAGCATCTAAGCCGGTTGCCACCTTTTCAACTGGATCAGCTCTTGTGCCTTTAACAGCAGACCAATGTGCAGAAAAGTTGCTGGTAAAGCTTTTTCAAAAAATCTCTTATGTCCATAACAGCAAGGATGGAGAATTTGTGGCCTCCCCCCATAACTTTGGGGGAATTCATCTCCCATCAGCATGGCCAGTGGTCAAGGATGATTGGAATTGTAGTTCAGCAACATCTGGAGGTCCACAGGTTGTCCATCTGTGCCATATCAAGGACTGCTAAATTTCTAGATATCTATAGCTACTGTTAAAAGGCATAAGGATGATGGCAGTGTTTAAAAAGAGAGCCACAAGCTTAGGCACAATAGAGGCAAACTAATGCATACCGGGTGGGAGTGAGTTCCATTTAACTCAGTGGGCTTTACTTCTGAGTAGGCGTGTATAAAATTGCCCCGTCAGTGTCCACTTATCATCTTCTTGGGTATTTGACTCCCAACTATTCTCAGAAAATGCAGCAGTTAGGGGCTAGCAAAAGGGCCAGCCAAATTATTGCATTCCAGGATGGAGAGGTTGTTTTGCTTTTGCACACACAACACCTGTGCACATCCTATCCCAATGTCTCACTCATCAATGGTGAGCTGCACAAGGATGCTACAGGCCACACATGGCAACATGCAAGCAACACACTACCACCTCATGTCTTCTTTGCCCTGAGGTTTGATTCCCACATTTCTGGTTGTACGTTGAAGCCCAAACCAGGCACTGGGACTACACAAGTTCCCTATGTTGAGTTGGCCTTAGATACACTCATGCTTACTCTTTTCAAAAAAGAGTTGGTTGAAGACTGCTCTCACACACCCTAGGCCAAGCTGAACATGACACACACACCCCAGCTATGTGGCCATTAGGTACTCATTGTAAACCATAGACAAACATTATCCGAATGTCCCTTTTTATTTGAATCCCAAATGTTTGAAAATGAGAACATGACTATGAGAAACTAGGATGCTGCTCCAGTCTACATTTCTGGTTTCCAAAATCTTTTTTCTTCTTTTGTTTCAGGGCCAAATACCAACAATCCAATTCATTTGTATACCTTCTCTTTCAGATGGGTGTGTCAGACATGCCCCCCCCCCTAAATAAAACAACAGTTTTCCACTCACCTTCAGTAATTGATGGACCAACCTTATCTAAAATGCTCCTTCATTTTCAGAGTTAACATTTTCTGACTGTTTAAAATGAAGTATTTGTTAAAATGAGAGGGGAGGGGGCGTTGACAAACAAGAGTCCTAAAAGGACTCTTTCTTTGAAAGTTCTTTGCCATGGAAATTCTTAAGGGATATGCCTGGTAGCATTATGAATGAGTTGTTCAAGGACAATGATGCCTCCTGCTTTTGATTTATGAAATATCATAAATAGGGTTTGTGAACCATCACCATTGTTCTACAGTAACAGCGTCACACACAAAAAGAAGAACACAGACGGAAATTTGCTACTGGAACCTAGTGAGTCACCAATCCCATCCTTTTGAATATGTATCATGAATTGATACCCCATTGACTAAGATCATGCATTCCAACTACTTAGGCTTTGCTGCTTAATCTGTAGACATCTCAGAGCTATCTGTTAGCCACAGAGGTCATGCTGAAGCTGCCTGACAGCTGGACTACATATGATTCAGTCCCATTTACGACTCCCTTGAGGGAATTCTCCCCCTCCCTTACCTTTAATCTCACAAGAAAAAAGAATTGTAATTGAATCGGGAATTCCAGAGAGTCAAAACTTTCCATTTACAGTGGTACCTCGGGTTAAGTACTTAATTCGTTCTGGACGTCCTGTAACTGTTCTTAACCTGAAGCACCACTTTAGCTAATGGGGCCTCCTGCTGCTGCCGTGCCGCTGGAGCACAATTTCTGTTCTCATCCTGAAGCAAAGTTCTGAAGCCGAGGTACTATTTCTGGGTTAGCGGAGACTGTAACCTGTAGTTGACTAACCTATGCAGATTGATAATGTTGAAGCAAGTGTTGACCCCCTACATTACCTCTCCTGCCCGCTTCCTTTGCTGTTGCCTTGATGTTGGAAATATTGCTTAACAGAAAGTAGAACCATTCTAGAGTGAATGTTTTGAATAATATATTTTATGTAACTGACAGATAGAAGATTGGAAATCCTATTTATTTCTCTCTCTCTTTCTTTTGTTTTCCTTTGGTGTCCTCTGCTCTGGGCCATTGGAGTCCAAGGATTACGCACATATGAAGGAGGTAGGTGGATGAAAGGGCCCTGGGTGAGAGTCAAGGAAGGGAAGACCTCCCTGGATAAGAGACTGGGAGAGGAAAGGAAATCTCCCAGGTGAGAGCTGGGAGGGCCCACTACTCTCTGTGGGAGACAAAGGTTAACAGCTACCTTTGAGAGAGGACTCTGCGTTTCCTTTTCTCTTTCTCTGTTCTTGTTCTTACCTAGATTAGTTTCTTTTAACTTGCTGTATCACAAAGAAGCATTAGCGAAATCTTATGGAAAAAGGGCAAATTTAAATAGGAGCAGGGTTTTGGGGGTGAGCAGGGGGGAATCACTAAAACTCACAGGCATTGTACTGCTTGAGATTTCTGAAATTATAAATATGCAGACAAGATGGTTGCTAACTCCTTAAATTCTGCTAGCATGAGGGTATCCCTGAAAACCAGTTACTGGGAATACCAAGTGGGGACCGTACTGTTGCCCCCAGGTCCAGCTTGTGTGGATTTACCACAGGCTACTGTGGCAACAGGATACTGGATTAGATGGGCCTTTGGCCGGATATAGTGAGACGCTTCTTAGGTTATCAGCCAAAAGGTTGGAGAGTTTCTACTCATGGCTAGGTTGCATTTTATCAAAATATAAATGTAAGAATGTTAATAATGCAGATGACAACCAACCCCCTCACCGCCCATCCCCAGTTTATAAATGGCTGTGGTTAATACTATAAAATGCCGTGTTTCACAAACTAAGTTTTTCTGGAAATGCAGCTTATCTCCCTGGAAAAAAAGGGATATCCATGTTAATGGCGTTTTTATTTTCATAGACTTGTTATAATTCCTATTACAGTGGTACCTCGGGTTACATACGCTTCAGGTTACATATGCTTCAGGTTACAAACTCCACTAACCCAGAAATAGTGCTTCAGGTTAAGAACTTTGCTTCAGGATAAGAACAGAAATCGTGCAGCGGCAGCGGGAGGCCCCATTAGCTAAAGTGGTGCTTCAGGTTAAGAACAGTTTCAGGTTAAGTACAGACCTCCGGAACGAATTAAGTACTTAACCTGAGGTACCACTGTATAGCAAAAATAATAATAATCTGGATTGTATTACTGGTGTCTTTGGCCCCCCTTCTGCTTCGAGATATCATTTATTCTTTCCATGATTATTTTGTTCCGTGCTTTGATTTTGCATTTTAATACAACAATACAGGAAAAAACAAATAACGGTAGGAACTCTTGTTCACACCAATATGAGGTCACTCACCACCCAACTGGCCACAACCCAACACAGAATTACTGTGCTTAAGCCCCTTTTAATCAATGGACTTAAGCTACATTGGATTTTTGCCACCCTCTTTGCAATATGTGAACATGTCCTGAATAGGTTTACGAGGTCAGACGGATCCCTCTGTCTCTTAACAATGCAGACTCTCCTTCCGTATACCCTTAAGGCCACTCCACACAAGACGATTTCCCTGTTCTGTAGGTGGGAGGATACAATATCCTAAGGAGCTGCCGCCAAAAATAGTACCCCTGTGTTCATTTTTTCACCTCTGCTATATGTTGTCATCGTGTACCGTTATCCTGAGCACATCATAGCTGAGCAGGGACGTAGAATTAGCATAATAACAGCAGGATGCAAGGAAAGTTGAGTTCCATGCTGCACGTAGATGGGGGAAAGGGAATGTGATGCTGGGCTGCTGTTTTCAGAAGCAGGCTTGCAGGGGGGGGGGGCGGTTGTGTGGGTGATGTGTAGTTTCACTGTGGGAAAAACCAGAGACACTGAGTTGGGAAGTGCAGCCGTGAGTATTAATTCTGCCACATGGATTAAAAGTCTCTGTATGCACTTTGTCGTTCTTCTGACCAAGCTTCTGTTCTTTCATACAGAGCTCTGACTGGTGAGGGCCATTGTGATGTGGTGGTTAGTGTCAAACTAGGACCTGGGAGATGAGGGTTCAAATCCCCACTCAGCCACAAAGCTTGCTGAGTCATCTTGAGCCAGTCACTGCCTTTCAGCCTAACCTACTTCACAGGGTTGTTGTGAGGATTAAATGAGCCTTGAGCTCCTCAGAGGAAAAGACAGGCTAAAAATTCAATAGATAAATAACAGTGTAGGGAAAATATGTGCCAATCACACACTAAAAGATGGCTATGAATGCCAGTGGTGTGCTTCCTTATATAATCCCCATTATAGCAATTAGGAAAGTTTTTAATGTTTGATGCTGTATTGTGTCTTTAATATTCATTTGGAAGCCACCCAGAGTGGCTGGGGAAAGCCAGCCAGATGGGCAGGGTATAAATAATAAATTGTTGTTGTTGTTGTTGTTGTTCCTTTGTCACACTGCTTGCCTTACAAGTTGATGCTAATGTTGATGGCACTATTGTGGTCCTTTCCCTAGAATAGTTGCAACTGGATCCTCTGCTTCAGTCAGGTTATGCACCAATAAGCAGCCATCTCCATCGGTCTGCAAGGTTTGTATGAACAGGAAGGACTGGGCAGCGCCCCGTAAAGCTGACAATATTTTTGGGAAGCCCGAGAGAACAAAAGAGTCTTTGCTGGAATCCTGAAATGCCTGCCACAAATGTGGCGCTCGCCTATGATTCTCCATCAGCTCCGCTGCCTAAAGGCAGTGTATTCCTCCGTCACTTCTTGATTGCTCTGGTCTATCATTTAGTTTTTGGCTGCAGCTTCAGATTATATTTTTGGGACTCGGGAAGAAGGGGACGGGGTGGGAGGGGGACGGGAGGGGGAGAGCCAGCCCACTGTAGAGAGAAAGAAACAGAATTGGAAAATAGAGAAGAAGGAGGAGGAGGAGGAGAAAGAGAGCCAGCCAAGCAGAAACCCAGCCCAGCAAACCTCGGAACGGTTTCCTGTTGCCTCCTTCTAAAACACTTAGATTCCTTCAGACCCTTGAGAGAGGCTGAAGTTTTCTCAGCTCCACTGCCCTGTCCTTGAGGTATGGCATCAAATCCTCCTTTTCCATTCTCTGCTCTTTCTCATTCCTCTCTGTTAATGATACTAAGCAAGCGGGTCAGTTTATCAAAGATCTAACATCGGCACCTGAATCGGTGGAGAAGGGGAGTTGTATTAATGTGTGGAATTTTTTTTTTTTTTTTGCATTTTCTTGACTTTCCATTCTTGAGAATTTTGCTTGCTTCACCTTACTTTCCTTCCTCAGTTCGAAAGCTATTCCCACCCCTCTTATAGGTGAAGCATGTTAATAGGCTTAGTTCAATGACATTTCAGAAAGAACAGGATTTTGCTGCTTATTTCATTGCTTTTCGCTGCTCGCCATAAATATGTGTTTATTTATTGGAAGGAGATGACAGTAATTTTCAAGCAAGTCGTTACTCTGTTGCTAGGATTTCACAATTTAATTCCTCCCCTCAAAAAATAAATAATAATAATTAGGTCTGGCACATGGAATGCAGCCTGTCATTGGTCACTTCAGGTTACGAGCATCTAAGGAACTAAACTTGTCAAGAGAACGTTATCTTAGCACATTTAGCCCAACGGTATTTTTCTTTCCAGAAAAAGGCCATCAAAAGAAGAAGAAAGTTGTTGTTTTCAAAGTATACTACCCCCTGCAATTGTCGTTATTTATCTCACTGATTTGCTTTTGGCAGAGTGACAGCAGTACAGAAAGAGGATGAATTTCAAGTCAGAATGTTGTGGGGTTTTGTGTGTGTATGTGTGTGTGTTTTTTAAATAACAACAGTGGATGCTAAAATGGATTTCATTGCCTTTAAAGGCAGCCACTACCTCCCCTGCTCTGACCCAAGAGAATAATTCAGCTGCTCTCTTTTTTTGGTTCCCTCTTGGAATAGTATTTTATTCCAAAATGTTTGCCAAGAAAAAGGCAGTTAATTTTGAATTGCAGAGTGCAATCTAAGCGCCTGGAGCAGTTTAATCTGGTGCAGATAGGAAAGAGCCCTGTTGCTCTGAGCAGTCTATTTGTGTGCGTATTGGTGGGGGACGAGGGGAAATATAACAAAAATGCAATGGATTGTGACTCTGGAAGGGTGGTAAAGTTGATGGGGAGAAATTCTTATGTGTGTATGCGGAGGGGATTAAGGAAAATGCATGCACAGTCCATGAATCAGTTCAAACAAAGCCATTGTCTGCCACATAGGCAGAAGCAGGAGATTGGGGGTGGGGGTGGGGAGATATCAACTTTTCAAACTTTTGCCAAGCTCCGCCTACTGGGGTGGGGGAAAGGCGCTCTTCTCTTGTATGACTCTCCCACAATGGAATGTCGGCTTCCATGGCAACCCTTTCAGGGCCTTTTGGTTCAGGAGATGCAAGGCCTTTATGGCCTGAGACGCAGAAAGGAAAAGATGTGTTCAGCTGGAACTTTTCCCCTTTGCAGAATTTTAGATGCGGAAAAGTTCAAAGGTTTATTTTTCGAAGTGCTGCTTTCGGTTCTGAATCGCCCTTCTATGCAGCATCCAAAAAGAAGGAATGTAGAAAGACACAACAGGGCGCCTCTTGACTTCTCCCCAGTTGTCCTTAACTGACGTTGCAATCTATTATGGCAGAGGGGATCTCATAACACACACGTCTTCATGTCAGTAAAGTATTTCAGTTCACTCGCTATCATTAAAACTAGAGCTTGGCTTCCGCAGAGGATCAGCCAGGGCTCCATCGGGGACTGTGTGTTCAATGCTTGAACTCAGTTCTGGAATACATAAAGTAAAGTAAAGGAATATATCTTCTGTGCAAGTGTCTTTACCACTAACTATGGTGGTTGTGGTGGTGGTGGTAGTAGTAGTACAGTGGTACCTTGGGTTACAAATGCTTCAGGTTACATATGCTTCAGGTTACAGACTCCGCTAACCCAGAATTAGTACCTCAGGTTAAGAACTTTGCTTCAGGATGAGAACAGAAATCGTGCTCTGGTGGCGCGGCAGCAGGAGGAGGCCCCATTAGCTAAAGTGGTGCTTCAGGTTAAGAACAGTTTCAGGTTAAGAACGGACCTCCGGAACGAATAAAGTACTTAACCTGAGGTACCACTGTAGTAGTAGTAGTAATAATAATAATAATAATAATTTATTTATATCCCCAGCCACTCTGGGAGGCTCCCAACAGAATATTAAGAACACGAGAAAACATCAAACATTAAAAATTTCCCTAAACAGGGTTGCCTTCAGATGTCTTCTAAAAGTCAGATAGTTGTTTATTTCCTTGACATCTGATGGGAGGGAGTTCCACAGGGCGGGTGCCACCACTGAGAAGGCCATCTGCTTAGTTCCCTGTAACTTCACTTCTCACAGTGAGAGAACCTCCAGAAGGCCCTCGGCGCTGGACCTCAGTGTCTGGGCTGAACGATGGGGGTGGAGACGCTCCTTCAGGTATGCTGGGCCGAGGCTGTTTAGGGCTTTAAAGATCAGCACCAACACTTTGAATTGTGCTCGGAAACATACTGGGAGCCAGTGTAGGTCCTTCAAGACCGGTGTTATGTGGTCTCGGCGGCCACTCCCAATCACCAGTCTAGCTGCTGGTCTGTTCCCTGCAACTCCAGATTAAGATGTAAACCTTCCAGAGCCCCAACACTGGGACAGCCACTGTTAAATGGTATAGCGAAAGAACAGCAATTACGGTATGCCCACACAGTTATTTATGTCAGCTACATTCATGCCAGCTGTTTATATCTTAAAACAAAGGGCTATGATTAAACAAACCAGCCTTTAATTAACTTTGTGCGGTACTTGATAGTTTAGGCATTCTTTATAACTTAAGAAAGTTGCTGATATCTTTTTGCACTGGAGGAGGGGTGAACTGTAGGGGTTTCACAGGTGGTGAGCATCTGGGCTTCCGTCCAGGCCAAACTTCCGGCCACTTTCCTCTTGGGACAGACTGCTGGTAGCTGACAACATGAATGCTGAGCAGCTGGCCTTGCTTTCATCATGGTGCCGCAGAATCCATAAAATAACATGACCCAAAATAACTGGAAAATTACAAGCAAAGCAAGCCTAGCTTTCCAGTGCTGGATATCTCAGACAAGACTTAGAATTTAGTCAGGTCCATCCATCCATTTATCTGTAAGCTGTCTTGAGTCCCAGTCTGAGGGGAAAGCATTATTATTATTATTATTATTATTATTATTATTATTATTATCATTATTAGCTACAATTGTGGCAGGGCACCACTTCTGCTGAGATACAGGACATCTCCCCAGAGGCCCATGAGATGGCACAGGGACTTCTGGAGCAATCTCTTATTTCTAGAGAAATCTAGAGAGGGTGTGCTACTTTTGTCTCCACAAACGCCAACAAGAAGCCAGCGCTGTCTGCGCTGAAATGAACACGAGAGAATTGTTCTCTTGCTCCTTCCTTGCTGCCAGACATCCCTTTCACCAGGAAATGGAAGATCACCTCAGTACACCAGGGAGTGAAGTGAAGCTATAGCCATAGCTGTCAACATTTCCCTTTTTAAAGGGGAAATTCCCTTATTCCGAATAGGATTCCTCGCAAGAAAAGGGGAAAGTTGACAGCTATGGCTATAGCTAGTCCTTACAGGAATCCAAATGTACAACTCCTCTTAAGCCAAAGCATTTTAAGGCCCTCTTACTTGAGAGACACCGCCCCACAATGGGGAGCTGCTGTTGTCCCAACTACAGTCCCAAGCTCAGGTTTATCACCCCAATGAGAATTATGCCCCAGGCAGCACATTAAATTTCATAAAGGTGCATGTGATTTTTATTTCTTTCAAAAACTATTTGCTAAATCAGACTGGAAAGTATTTAGCTTGTGCAGCTAAGGACTAGCAATAAAGAGCCAGATCATAGCCCTGATATCACAGTCATATGAGGCTTCTTTCCCCTTATCTTTACGGTGAAAATTACCTGCTGCTTTCCTCTGCCCTTAAGCCTTGGATATTCTGACACATATCATTTTCTCTCCAGATAAAGCCACACATTTGATACTAGGGAGCTGAATTATTGGGTAGTTCTCTTGAATGAGTTCTTAAAATGATGACACTTTATGCAGTGCTTCTGCCAGAGCAGACTAACATCAGCTTGTTTTTACAGAGGAGAAAATGAAAGGGATCACCATTTGCTGGCAGGAAAGGGAGGACTTAATGTCTGTGCCTAACAATACAAAGTGGAGTCAGAAATGGAATCTCCATCCTGAGCTCATTCGGGAGGAAGGACAGGATTAATAATAATGATGATGATTATGATTATGATACCCAACCATTTCCCAAGCTTTTCTTTGCTCATTGTATTACATCTTCGTAAGCTTTTATATAGTGTGGCTTTTGAAACATGGAGTTACTAGCAGTGGCGTAACGCCCTTTGCCAGAGCCCAGAGAAGATAAGCATACATGTGTCCCAGGCTCATCCAGCCCTTGCCACTGATGTCGCCGGGCGGGTGTTCACGTGCTGTGCAGGAGCAGGGTGTGGAGGGTGCCCTTCACCATCTGCACTCCCCCGACCTCACCTGGAGTACTGTGTCCAGTTCTGGGCACCACAGTTCAAGAAGGACACTGACAAACTGGAACGTGTCCAGAGGAGGGCAACCAAAATGGTCAAAGGCCTGGAAACGATGCCTTATGAGGAACGGCTAAGGGAGCTGGGCATGTTTAGCCTGGAGAAGAGGAGGTTAAGGGGTGATATGATAGCCATGTTCAAATATATAAAAGGATGTCATATGGAGGAGGGAGAAAGGTTGTTTTCTGCTGCTCCAGAGAAGTGGACAAGGAGCAATGGATCCAAACTACAAGAAAGAAGATTCCACCTAAACATTAGGAAGAACTTCCTGACAGTAAGAGCTGTTCAACAGTGGAATTTGCTGCAAAGGAGTGTGGTGGAGTCTCCTTCTTTGGAGGTCTTTAAGCAGAGGCTTGACGACCATATGTCAGGAGTGCTCTGATGGTGTTTCCTGCTTGGAAGGGGGTTGGACTCGATGGCCCTTGTGGTCTATTCCAACTCTATGATTCTATGATTCTATGACCCTATCGCCTATGGGCAAGTTCTGCTGTGCTAGACAGGGGTGGGACATGCAGAAGGTGATCTTCATCCTCTGTGCTGTCCAGTCCCTGCCGCCGGCAGGGTGCATGGGGGATCTCCTGGTTCACGCCCCCCCCCCATATTGTTCATCCAGGGCAACGTCCCCCATTCCCCCCCATGCCACTGGTTACTAGACAGTCTTTAAATTGCTACTTGGGTTTAATAATGGGAAATGAAATGGTGATGCAATCAGTTTCCCTGAAGATGAACAAGACTGGGTTAAATGCATAAGCAGAGCCCTGCTAGATCAGGCCAGTGGCCCAACTAGTCCAGCATCCACAAGATGCTTATGGGAAGATTGCAAGCAAGACCTGAGCACAGCAGCGCTCTCCCCTCCTGCGGCTTTCAGCAAACTTGCATTCTGTTCATGGAGGCAGAATGCAGCCCCCAGGGTTAGTAGCCATGGATAGCCTTTTCCTCCATGAGGTTTCAAAGCAAGCTGCGCTGCATTTATTTATTTTTGAACAACTTTCTATGGGGTTTTTTATAAACAGAAAGCTGCACTTTAAAAGTATTACCATTGCAGCAACAGCTATCACACAGCCCCCCCCCATTTCATTTATATATATTTTTAAAATGTGGCATAGCACTTCAAGCAGGACCAGATAGCTGAGCCCACTCTTTATTTAACCTCCTTCTAATTCTGCGGTGTAGGGTTACTCTCAGGCATTGTGAGAAATTCAGCTTGGTGCTGCTGCACCTCAACTGCTACCAGGTATACTTGATGATAGAGGAGGCTGACCATCAGAGAGCATTTGCCCAAGGCCTCCTCTGCCTGGCTCAGTGGACTTCCTCCCATGTTAGTGACTGTCTGCAAGCTACAAGCACAAACCGCTCGCTCATGGTACTCATCTGCAAACCTTGGTTTGCAGTTTGGAGGCTTTCTCCATGAGCAACAGTTGCAAAAGGGATCCGTTTTGTTTAGGATCCTGGTCAAGCCATAATAGAAGGTAAAGGACCCCAGGACGGTTAAGTCCAGGCAAAGGCGACTGGGGTGCGGTGTTCATCTCACTTTCAGGCTGAGGGAGTAGGCGTTTCGTCCACAGACAGCTTTCTGGGTCATGTGACCAGCATGACTAAACCACTTCTGGGGCAACAGCACACCGTGACGGAAACCAGAGTGCACAGAAATGCCGTTTACCTCCCCACCGCAGCGGTTCCTATTTATCTACTTGCACTAGTGTGCCTCTGAACTGCTAGGTTGGCCAGAGCTGGGACAGAGCAACAGGAACTCACCCCATTGCACGGATTTGAACTGCCGACCTTCTGATCAGCAAGTCCAAGAGGCTCAGTGGTTTAGACCACAGCACCATACTAGTCAACTTAACTGATTGATAAAAAGCCGATCCTGAAGAAACATTTGGCTCCATCTGAACACTCGTAAGGCTTCTTGCACCCTCTCAAATCTGCACCAGCGGGTTTGCTGAACTCTCCAGAACAGAGGGCAACAGCAAAAAGTGGGAATTAGTGAGAATTACCTTCCTTCCCAGTCCATTCACAGAATTTTTTGCTGGAGCAATGAGTTGGCCATGAACAGAAGGACCCAACTAGAAGCATCTCTTCATAAATGCTGCATTTGAGCCATATTCATATAATGCTGCTACATGGACAGATGTTGCACAGCTCTTCTCAGAAAGAAAAGGCTCAGGATAAGTGAGCATATTGATGATTGTGCACACTATGATAGCTTTTTAAGAGAGACATGAATTGGCAACATGGGTTAATACCCCCACCATGTCAAACCAGGGTTGGAAGAGTAGTTAGAACGAAGGGTGTGAGAAAAGGGGTGCAGGCTCTAGCCTTGCTCCATGACTCCTCATCCTTTAAATGAGATGGAATGTGAACAAAGAGGACAGCAGAGAAAATTGAATTTGTGGTCATTTCAAATGCTGGGTAATGAACGTTATCCTTCCTTGGGAAAAGGCAGAGAAAGCAGTCCATGCTGTCCAGAGGAAGCCACCAATGCTAATCTTAAAAGGCAGAGAAGAGAATTGCGATGCTTGAGATATGCAGTTGATAAAAGGCAGCCACCAAAGCCACCTAAATTGCAGGTACGGAAATAGGATGATCACATCTTTTCAAAGCTCTTTTAAGTAACTCTGGTCTCATTATTCATTATCATCATAAGGTGCTGTTTTGCATAGGAACATATGTCAAAAGGAAAGAGGAAGGAAAGGTGGCCTAATGTACGTGTTCTGCAGTGGACTCTAGGCATTAAAGACAGCAAGGCAAAATGGTGGAGTCAACTATGACAAAAGAAACCCTTACAACAGCCTGTGTGCTGCATTCCAGATATCACCGGGGGGGGGGGCACCCAGGGGAGATGCCCTGGTGGGAACCTTCCTTAGCTCTGCAGCAGCTACCAGTTTCAAGCCTATTCTGGGTATAATGTGAACTTGACTGTTGATTTAAAGTGGGGATTCAATATTCCGCTGTTCCTCGCAGACTATAGACCACAAGGCAACAAAGAGGTACATGTGGCACCCAAGGGAAATGGCCAGGACAGGGCGTTTATGTCACCTAGTGCGCTTTCCCTTTCACAAGAAGCTTTCTCTGGGATTGTTGTGTCAGATGCAGTGGTGTAGTGGCAAATATTGAAGAGCTCATCATGACAACCTTCATAGCCACACCCTAAAGGAGTGTCCAAAAGTACAGGCAGCTGCACTGATCCCTATATTTATGTGTGCATAAATGTGTGCGACACACACACATACACACCAAAATGTAGAAGTACATAGCATATTACCAAATTGATTAGAATGAATATGACCACAATCCAATATAGTTTCCTGGTAATAAGCACCATGCATAAGGGAAACCATGCATAGGTTTATAGCCATGTCAATCAGAAACGTGAACCATCTTGCAAAGAAGTGTTGCCATTTAACCTGCTAGCATGAAGTAAGAACCCCAAACCAAAGGAAAGAAGTTTCCATCCTCTACTTGACTATTTTCCTCCTTCTCTGACTGTGCTAAATGACACAAATAAGCTTGAAAGCTTTATTATCATGTCACTCACTTGCAAGGAGAGTTTGTCAAGTACCCTAGCACCCCAGCATATGACATCATTGTTCTTGCACTTTCCTACATGACTTCCAACCCCAATTAGATCATGGGAAAAAGGCAACACTTCTGCAGGATAGGAGTGTAGCTGTGATTTATTTGTTCTTGGGGTGGGGACGGACTCTGCACATGCTGAGAAGCTGTCTTTTCCTCCCATGGGATATATAGAGAAATCACTCCAGTTAAAGAAAAGCATGGGATCCTTATCAAATGTCAGCACCATTTATAGAAGCAGATACCAACCGCAGCCTACACAGCAAGCCCTGGCTGAAACTAAACACAGAATCTGGTTCTTCTGTAGTTCAAACTAGGATAGTGACCATGCCACTTAAACCTTATTTGAAGTTCTGTTCCTTTGGACAACTAGCTTTGGCATCTGTTCTGTGTTCCAACCTACTCCTGGGAAACAAGTGTGTTGGAAAAGGGGGATTGCATCTGCATTCATGAGGATATGGATGCATGTGCGTTAATCCACTTTGCAGATCCAAACTCTGAGTCTTGGCACTGAGAAGCATGTTCGTGGGTTGAGCCCCTGTGAGCCCCGGGTCTGGCTCAAATTAAGCCCCAGCAGCATGCCTTGAGTCATTTGATTTTCCACAGATAGCCGTGTGATGGCTGCTGCACAGGTCTTCATTGCGAGAACATCACACTATGCATTTGACCACCTCTGTTGCAAAGTACCAAGGGTACGGCTGGAAGGCCTCAGCCAAAGCAGCTCCTCTTAGACAAAAAAATAAGTCTCTTATGGAGGCATTTCTGGACATTTTTGTTTTTCAAATAAACTTGTTTCCTGTCTCCAGCGACAGACGTTTATGTAAAGCTTGTTTGCTCAGAGAGTTGATCCATGTCCCTTCTACCTCCAAGCACAACAGTGGCTGTTCTCAGTGTTTGCTGGCCTGCTGTCAGATGGGCTCCTATACCTCAGCACAGCCCCAGGCCTTGAAATCTGATATTCTCTGGGGCAAGGAACACCACTTGAGATCCTCATCCAATATTGACCAGGGTGGCTCAAGGGGTGTTGTCTTCTGAAAGCAGCCCCTTGACACCTGGCTCATAGCTGCTGAACCTCAGCGAAGTTGTCGGACCTTGGTCATCAGTGGACCTCGGAAGCATGGCAAGAAAGAGCCCCGCTAGGCAAAGCACAAGAAAATCCCTTGTAGATCCAGGAGGAGGGAAACAGCCAGATGCAGCTGTACTTTTCCACCCCCAAAAATGCCATTTAAAAGGGGAAGAGCTACTGACCTCAGCTTCAGGTCTTGGCAGTGACGAAGGATGCTTTCACCAGCCTCCAGAGCAAATAAAGGCAAGAGGAAAGGACTTGGTGTACTGAACAGCAGGAGAAGAGGTGGGGGCAGAGGAAAGGGCTGTCTGCATTAGACAGCCGCCAAGTCAATGGGAAATAGGCCCCCTACATAGCCAACGTGGTACTCTCCAGATGTTGTTAGGCTGCAACTCCCATCAGCCCCAAGCAGCCTGGTCAGGGATGGTGGGATATGTAGTTCAAAGCATCTAGAGGGCACAAAGTTGGTTACTCCTGCCTTACTCTATACTAACCAAAAAGTGTCTGTAATGATGAACTCTCAGGCACATCCATGATTTTGCATGAAACCTTGTTGCATCTTCATGAATGGTTATATTTCTCTTACCATGATCTAACCACATACACAAAAAATATATCATGCAAAACATGCTGGAGGCTGCAGCATGAACGTTTTTAGAAAGTTACAGTGTAAATATTGCTAAAGCCTGCTACATTTGGCATAAATAAAAGCTGAGATGGAAATTTCAGACATCAGCCTTTCTGTAGTGCATTGAAGGCAACATGTTTGGAAAACGATTCCACATTTTGGGCGCAAAGGGAGCATGCTGCAACCTGCCATAGAAATGCCAGGAAATGCATTCATATTAGATCTGCAATATATTGAGAGGGGGAGGGAAATCAGCCACATTTTGTATGAGGTTGCATTTAGGTGTGAAATATGTTTGTAGGTAGGGAGCTACTTTGCAGAGTTCAAATTTTGAAAGTACTGAGTTGGAGTTCAGAATTTTATATCCCGTAGTTTAAAACTTGGGAGACTTCTGGTTTGTGAAAATATTTCACTGTTAGATAAATATTTCACTCAGGCTTGCACTACAAATGAAAAATAAAAGCCACTGCCAGTGTTGTCTTTATATTTTGTCGTACATCTGTCACATGAACCTGCTATCAATAGGGAAGGTCATTTGTGAGAGATCTGTACGCATCAGTCTCATAATCTTATTGTGAATACAAATTCCATATTCTCCTGGATTTCCCTTCTTTGTTAGAAGCAGGAAGTGATCAATGAACAATAGATTGTATCTGAGCAATTGAAGAGGCATTTGGCAATAGCATGTTGTATCAGTTGGTCTGGATTTCCAGATGCCCACCAGTTTGTACCCACTAGTACTCTGTGAGTGGTTTTTCAGATTAGCAAAGAGTTCATATATCATTTTACAGCCAACACATTCAGATTCTTGCCTGCATGCTAGGCACAGCAAGAGATTCCCCCTTCTTCACAGTTCATACCACTTTTCATGGACACAGATATTCAAGTTCTACAAATTGCATCTGGAGTAGACAAGATAGCTCCATATAGGAGCACTGTCCATCTGTATCAACACTCTACTCTTAGGAAAATAGGCGAAGGTCTGAAAACTCTCAGCAGGAAATATATAGGCCTGTAGAAGAAGAAGATTCTGCAGTTGCAGCCTCTGCGGTATGCCAGACTGCAGATAAGCAAAGAATTTAAACACTCAGGATTTCCGCAGTTTGTTTCCCCAGTGCTTTCTGGCAAGATCTTCCTTGGGCAAGGATGGACATGTCTTAATGCTATTGCATTTGAAAGATAGGGCTTTGCACCAGCAGGAAGATGGTTTGGACATTACATGATGCAGAGAATAACACTGACTTCCACTTTCCCACCCTTATTTTTCCCCTTCTGAAATATTTTGGCTCCCAGTAAAACTTTCATGTTTTTGTTTTTAAATCCAAAGGATATTTAAATCCTTCTATGGTTATCTGTTATGCACACTTCTGCAATGTAGCTAATAGGAAAAAGCTCATTTTAGGTCCTTTATTTTCCCCTGCTACCCACAATGTCTGAAACAGAGATTATTACTGAAACATTAACAGGTAAAATTTATGGATGCCAGGTTTCAGCCCAGAAATAGTGTCTCTGCCTTCTATTTCTCTGCCACTTCTCCCGCTGCATTTTCCTTCTTTGCTTGTAAGGGGTCAAAATGAAGGCTTGCTTTGCTAGGTCCAGGAAGTCAGTGGATGGAGGTCATTGTGGTGTCTAGCCTTACAACAGGCTCCACAAGGCCACCAAGTTCAATGAAATTTACCCACTGGGCATGTGCTTGGTCAGGGATTTCAGCCTAAAAATCCAGGAAGAAATTTCTGACAATAAGAGCTGTTCGATATTGGAACCAACTCCCTTAGGAGGCTCCCCTTCATTACAGGTTTTGAGGCAGAGGTTAGATGGCCAGTTGTCATGGATGTTTTAGTTGAGATTCCCTTGGGGTCCCTTCCAACTCTACAATTTTTTGATTCTATCTATTGTTGAAGGGAGGAAACTGTAGGTATAATCCTTCCATCAGCTAATGTTAATCAAGTTCATGCATGAACTGTTCTGCAGAAGACTTCAGCTTTAAGTTCAAGTCATTTTCATTACTCCCATTTCTTTCTTTTTTGAAGCATCCTTGCAGGTCATCAGCGTCAACTATGTCAAAAGCCTTATCTACCCTTACTTATTCTTTCTGTAAGAAGAAACAGTAACATGAAAACATGGTGTTGTGGTTACAATGTTTTACTCAGCACAGAGCTCAAATCCTCATTTGAGCTCACCATGATTTGGGGCCACTCACTATCTATCAACTTAGCCTACCTCATAAGGTTGCTGTGAGAATAAAATTCGGGGAGGATCAAGCATGCTACCCTAAATTCCTTGGAGGAAGGGTGGAATAAACTGCAATAAATGAAAATAATAAACTGACTCTCGTGCAATAAAGCCCATAATTTTCATTAAAATTAATACAGTAGAATACAGTACTCAATCCCTACCCTAATATAAGTCAAACGTTTCCTCTTCTCTCTCCAGACTTCAAACAAAGATGCGGGCCTGGATTTTCTTCCTCTTCTGCCTGGCAGGCAAGGCCCTGGCAGCACCGGTAAGTATTGAACTTAGATCAAATAAAATTTTAAAACCTGTTTCCTAGAATAAATTTCTGCCCCTCCTGCTATAGGATTGCCATTGAGCAAGGCATAAGAAAGGTGAGTTTCAGGGCCAACATACAACAAACGGATTGCCGCATTTTGACTTGCAGGGATTTCCCCTCCCCTTCTTGGTGCCAGAAAAGATGGTTCAAACCAGCAAGATACCTATCAAATTCTAGAAATGGGGTTGTTGTTTCTGGAAATATGGAAAGGAGAGGCTATAAATGGGGGGCGTGTACCAAGCCCTGGTTTTCTTCTTTTGTTTCCACCTGGCTTTGGCCCACCATTCCTTCCCTTGGTCACAGCCATTTCCTCTCCTAGACCTCTGCTTCTTCTAAGTCTCCTCCCATTTGCCATTTTTCCTCTGTCTGCAGCTTCATCTGCCCCCTTCTTTCAGACCCCTAGAGCCTCCACATCATATGCAATTTTTTGTTAGAACAGAGTTCCTGCAGCCAATCAGAAGCCACATTGGACATTTGGCTTCTGAAAGAATGTTTGAAAACCGGAACACTCGCTTCCGGTTTTCGATCGTTCGGGAGCCAGAACGTTTGACTCCCAAGGTGTTCGGGAGCTGAGGTACGGCTGTATTCTGCTGTAGTTCTGGAAGTGGCTTTTACATCATATGAAAGCTCAAGTACAGTCATACCTTGGAAGTCAAAATGGAAGCCATTCCAGAAGTCCGTTCGACTTCCAAAACATTCAGAAACCAAATCACAGCTTCTGATTGGCTACAGTTAGGGAAATGGAATAAACTGCTGTGTGAACTCAGGCTAAGTCAGAACAAGCATGGATGTACACATGCCAGATTCCATCCTTCTCAAATGACTATATTCAAAAGTTTGATTCTTTTCAAAGTCTCTGCCAAAACTGCACCTTAGGGACAGGTGTGCTGTAAGTGTTGCTGGCAAAGTCCATTGGGTGGTGCCCAAGTTAGTGAGCAACAGGAATTTTAGGACCTTAACTCTTTGAATTCTAAGTGTGTATGTGTTTTAAATAAAATTGGGCCAAGGATACTTGAGTGGCTTCAAGTCTATTAAGGAATGAGATACAGCAATACTGCATTCCAAAGCAAGGCAAGGAGCTCCACAGACTTCAGTGGGGCCTGCTAGGTTCTAACTGTGGCAAAGGGGAGCATTATGCAGAAGGTCTCACACTTTCTTCCTGCTGGTTGCAGCACTTGGGTGGGGTGGCAGAGGAGCTTTGTACATGTGTGTGTTTGGTGACTGCAGTAGGGGTGGAGCTTCAGGCACAAGGTTGAGGGAAACCCTGCAGTAGAGCTAGGATGGGAGACACATCCACACCTGACTTCCTTATTTCTTCCTTGCAGCAGGATGCTCTACCAGAGGAGATGGAAGTAGTAGAGGACCCTACAATAGAGGTACGAGGTGATGCAATACCCCCCTCTTTTTATGTGCTTTGTGGGAGCAGATGCATTGGAAGAGGTGGGATAACGACTGATGGGAAGTTGTATGACCACCACCCAAGCAAATTGGGATGGATGCTCAGCAAACAGATGGTCTGGAAGCAACCGAACACATTTTCTATGGCATATACGTTCAATGGACTGCTATCTGCTTCCGCCATAATAAATATGTTAGTCTTTAGGTACTTCGAGACTCTTTGCTCTCTTTTTTTGCTAAAACAAACTAACACAGCTATCCTTCTGGAGATAGTTGCTTCAGATCACCATTTCTCAAGATCGGTCTTTTTATTCATTTTATTATGAGTTAAGAGCTTTCATACTGCTTGCTTGAAATTTAAGGGTGATCAAAAGACGAACAGAACTGCAGCTGGAAGCACTGTTGAGAGGTGGGGCCTGTAACTAACTCAGTCACAGTGTGGAGCGCTCTTGTTCAGGGTTCCAGCTAGCCACCAGTCAGCCATACCTCTCCTAGGACACCCCATCCCATTCCATTTCCCCTCCCCACCCTGTTTTCTGTATCCTCCGCCCACAACAACCAGTTGTGCTCATTGAGCATGTTCAGTCCTCACTGAATTGCTCAAGAGTCCCCTCCCCTGCTTTTATAGTTCACTAAAAATTGTGCTTCTCCAAATCTTCCTCAAAGACTCCTGTGCTATTTGGCTACATTTTAGAGTATGAACTCACTATTGGCATATAGTATACTAAATACCTCAAGGACCACCTCTCCCCATATGAACCAACCGGATCATCATCTGAGGCCCTTCTTTGTGTGCCTCCTTCATGAGAGGCCAGATGGTGGCAACATGAGAACAGGCCTTTTCTGTGGTGGTTCCCCGTTTGTGGAATACTCTCCCCAGGGAGACTTGCCTGGCACCTTTGTTACATATCTCCAGGTGCCAGGCAAAAACATTCCTCTTCTCCCAGCCCTTTGGCTAATTAAACAATCTATGGCCTTTTAAATTGGAGGGTGTGTGTGTTGTTTTTGTTTGTTATTATGCATTTTCAACCACCCTGTAATCTTCAGGTGAAGGGCTGTATAGAAATTTAATTATTATTATTAATAATACCTCAGGTTGGCTCTTCTTCCATGAAAGGAAATTAACTCTAGAGACATTTCCCTGACCTTTGGCTTCCTAATGCTGTGAGTCTCTCTTTAAACAGCCTATTTGAGTGGGTATGATTTCTATGTCGCAACAGGCTTCCAGGTTGTCATCAACCAGAACACAACAATAACTGACCTTATTCCACCTCTCTTCCCAGGAACCTGTGGGTATCAACCCCGTTCAGGTGGAGGTTGGAGAGTTTGAAGAGCCCACTGTGGATGTGGAGGAGATTGTTGCTGAAAGTAAGCAGTACTCTGGATATTATACTTTAAACCTGCAATGTTTTATATGTACACATAATATAAGCAGGGCCAGGCATTTTGGCACTTGACATCCTGCCACCTGAGGCGGTTGCCTCACCTTGCCTCAAGGGTGGGCCAGCCCTGTAAATAAGAATGCAAATTTTATAGAAATGCAAAAAACTGAAGAAAGGGGGTTGCTGCAGCAGCCCTGGTATGCTCATGCCAGATGATGCTTCTTGCTACTGTCATTTAAGTCCCGCCCTTCCAATCTTACACCCTGAAGACCCAACAGCATCACTCTCTCCATAGGCTGCTTTAAGTTGCAGGGGTATTACTTTAAAGGACCACAGAGGGAAGGAAATGGTCTGTGAACCGCATGCTCCCTCTGAGGCCGGTTCTCACTCCATTTTAGCCATGCAGATTGTGTTTACAGATATTTTTTAGGCTTGGGAAAGATTCAAAGTACATTAGATGGTGGCAGTAAGGTATCACTCTTTCAGAAGAGAATGCTGACACTTGCAACTTAACTCCAATACATCAGTTAAGGAGTTCTGGTCATTCCTGTGCTGCCCTAGTTAGAGACAAACATAGACTATTGGACTATATGCCTTGCTCCATAAAATAAATATGTGAGCCAAGCAAACACTATGCTGGATGGCTCAGACACTACTGTTGGTGAAAAGGCTGAGTATATCTCTCCATGGCTAGTTTTCCAGGGTTTTTTTAATAGTGAGGAACCACTGACACTGTTTTGGCTTCAAAAATTGCTTTTCTTCCTGGTCTTGCTTAGATCCTTGCCAGAACTATCACTGCAAGCACGGCAAAGTCTGTGAACTGGACGAAAACAACACCCCTATGTGTGTGTGCCAGGATCCTTCCAGCTGCCCAGCCAGCACTGCTGTGTTTGAGAAGGTGAGCAGAGAAGATGAGTGAAGTCAGGCCAACAGAGCAAACTGACAAAAGTGGAGGTCTTGGGAACAGTGATTGCTTATAGCCTCAGTTATATCTTAGCTTTATCATAGCAGCTGATGCATCTCTGAGGTTTCTCCCAGTAACATCTGTAACTTCTGGTTAGGGCATATCACATAGTTAAGTACTATGCTACCAATGAAGGGTGTTTTGCAGGTTTGGTAAATAGCCACGTCATCCAGCCCAGCTGCATGAAAGGAAGCTGCAGGAATTACTAAGAAAGGGATGTGGGCAATGACAGGAGAGTGGCCACCATGCCACTGGACAGAATGAGTGCAGCTTGTCATTCTTCTGAATCTTTCAGTGGTTTTGTTAAATACATCTGACTATCAAGTCTTCCTCAACAGCCCATGACACATGGAGTGAGAGGCCCTGCCTGGTAATAGTTCTTCCCCTATCTGATGGGTCAGTGCCAAGGGCATTACTGGAGGATAGCAGCTCCATCCCCTGGACTTTGCCCTGTTGAGTGCCATCTTGACCCTGGCACTCTAACATCTGCATGCAGCTGCCAGGAAATAAAATTACTTGGGAGTGCAGTGACAAATATATGCTGACCCCATCAAATCCAGGGTTGCAGTCCAATCCTTAAATGAATTGAAAGCGGAGTTATGGGCTGGATAAGGATTGCCAAGTAGAGGCTTTATGAATACCTGATAGACATTTGAGCTTGTTTATCTCTGGAAGGTTATTGATGTTGTCCTAGATGGGGAGAAAGATGGATCCATGCTGCATTTGAGCACTTTGTCTTTCTAATGCAACTAACCCTTTTCACAAAGGTATGTGGAACTGACAACAAGACCTATGACACCTCTTGCCACTTCTTTGCCACCAAATGCACTTTGGAGGGAACCAAGAAAGGACACAAGCTCCACCTGGACTACATTGGACCTTGCAAATGTGAGTTTTCCTCCTTATGCTGCAGATCAAAATCCATTCAGAAGGCAACTAATCAACATCTGCTTTCCAGATGTTGTGGCACTACAGCTCCCATCATCGTTGACCATTGGCTATGCTGCCTAGTGACGTTGGGAGCTGTATCATAACATCATCTAGAAGGCACCACATTGGCTACACCTAGCCTATATTCAACTATATTTTCAGAATTAGTGAATCCATATGGTCTAAGGAATAGCAAAAACACTACATCAAGTTATGTTGGCATGGAAATATATGGAAATCTACATGATCAATGTGGGTCACAAATAAATAAGGCTTGGCTGATGGGCATCCTGAAGACTATTCATTCACAGGGGTGCACAGCACCTGCCAAAAGATTGAGTTTGAAAAAATAAAATATTTAGGCCATTCTGTGACAACACAGAATATGCCTTTCTGCAACATCTGCATTCATAACAGTCAAGCAACAGATTCTGAGAAATGTGCTGAGAAAACTGACCCATAGGTCAGCCCAAAGGCATGGCATCTACCATCTTGGTTACCTCAGCCATTGTGTTCACTGGTCCAATAAACCAGGAACAAACCTTGCCTAGAGCTTGTGGTTTGTCTGTCGTGAGGCAAACCACAAGCCTGCTTTTGGTTGTAATGCTAATTCAAACCTCAATTTAGCCCCAGGCAACAAGGCAACAGCAGAACCAGGGGAGGAGCGCTGTGGTTGAGATTTCAGCTCTGGGAACCTACACATTTGCTAGTCTGTGCTGTGCCATGGCTTGGCTTAGCATTACATGTGAACTCGGTCTCTGTCAGAGAAGGGTAGCTTGGATTCCCAATTAATCATCTGCACCTGAAGAAGTGGGAATAGCTAGGAAATCTCTGCAGGCTCCTCAGCTACAGCAACACTTCTGAAGACACAACCTTGATCTATAGCTAGCCAAGATTTCCATGACCCTGCTCACTGGTAGATAGGTTTTATAAAGTTTTTATATTTCATTTAATGCTTCATAATTGCAGTTTATTTTGGGTGTAAGATTTCACAGGGGGGAGAAAATGACATAATCAGTTCCTCAGGTCTGATGGTCACAGAATGCATGACCAAGATGGTTCTGCAATGTTGGGTGCTGGCCTTCAGCTTTGTTTGGTCCCTAACTTTAAGGCAAACGTGATCCTCTGTATCCTGTAAATAGAAAATATGATCCTGTGAATAGAAAATGGTCTATTTACCATGCTGTAAAGTTCTGCTATAGGCTTTCAGTGGATTTTGTGATGTCTCTTACATGACACCCCAGGTGACAAACAAGTGATAAAGTACTCATTAAAGAACATTCTTGTCTCCAGCATCTTTCTACGTCTATCTCTAACCACAAGCCTGTAGAATGAGACAGCTTCTATTTTGCAGGCATTGTCCTTGCCCTAGCTCAAGGTATCCACAGTTGCTTCAGTGGCTGTGATGATTTCCTATTTCCAGGGGCTCCACTATGGATGCCTTGTGCAACTAACAATTGCTCATTTAAGCATGCAGGCAAACATGTTGAATAAATTGTAAACATATCACCAGCCCAACTTTTGAGCAGATGGGATGGAGTTAGATCAGGTCAGAACACAGAAAGTGTGGTCAAGGCGGCAGGATATTTTTATTTTCAAGTGGTCTCTAAGTTTAAGGCAAGAAGCGGCCTTTGCAACCAACAGAAAGAAATACTTTAATATCTTCTCCTCCAGACTGGATTAACGTGATAGCTGGCATTTTAACAAATATGCCATTAGTCAAGTAAGTCCTAGATTAATTTAAAAAAACAAACAAACACAGACATTTAAGCACTGAATTTATGGATGGTTGATGAAGTTAGATAAATGTTTTCCTCCTACCTGGAATGCTATTTTCTGCTGCTTGTGAAAGGCAAGCTTATACTTTCCTATTTTGTACAAAATGAAAAACTTAAGAAGGTAAAAAGTTCAAAGACAAACAAACCTGGATCAATCCACAAGCTGTTTATTATCTCAGGTTAATCCTAAAGTTGGTTCTGGTGTCAAGGTGCAGAAAGAGAGTACTGGCTTGAAGAGATTTTGGGGAGGTTTCTATGGGGATGAATGGCATCCCCACAGAAACTTGCAGAATGGGCCCCTTTTTTGCATTGTCAGAAAAAATAAAATTGTGCAAACTTTTTGAATGCAGTGGCTTTCTTTGCTATAATGCGTATTGCTATCTAATAATTTCTGTGCCGTTGTTAGGTAGAGTCAGTGTTTCATGGTTAAAGACAATAAACATGGCTTGTCCTTGACTGTAAATGAGCTGATGGGTCTCTGGTTGGGTTTCAGTCATTCCTGAGTGTCTCGACACCGAGCTGAGTGAATTCCCCCTGCGTATGCGTGACTGGCTGAAGAATGTGCTGGTCACCCTGTATGAGCGGGATGAAGACAACAACCTCCTGACCGAGAAGCAGAAACTCAGGGTGAGCTACTGCTCCACACAACCAACCATCCCCATAGCTTACATGGTGCACAAAAGTGAAGTCTTCCTACATCGTTATTTTTCATGGTTATGGATCTACCACCCCATCACAGCAAGGCCAACACATCATATCACATCACATGTTAGTGAATATAGGCAGCCCACCCATTTAAAGAAAACACTCCCCACCCCCAAAGTGCACCTAATATTTTTCAAGTGTATGCCTAAGCATACAGCATATGAATATAACAACTGTGTTTGAAAACATGTGTGTCTCACCAGCACACCCATTAGAGCCAGGATTACATCTGTAACAGATTCATACCCAGCACACACTTCTGGCAAGTCTGGTTCTTCTGCCACACAATGCATGACATGACCTTAGCTGCTCAGTGCATGCCATTCGCAAAGCCTGTCCTGTGTCACCAGCCATTGTGTGTCTTGCATTACCTCCATGTGCTGGTGTATTCCACCAGGTGGAAACTTCTCTTGGACAGCATGTCATACCCCCCTTCCTGTACATTTCTGCCAGTAATTCACTGCTCTGTGGCTCTTCTTTGGCCATCTCAGGATGAAATACAAGCTATTGCCCACTTTACCCCAAGAGAAAGGCTCTGATGGTAGCTTCAGACTAATTTCTTTTTTAATGGAAATTGTATCTTGATGAATAGGTGAAAAAGATCCACGAGAATGAGAAGCGCCTGGAAGCTGGGGACCACACAGTGGAACTGCTGACCCGTGATTTTGAGAAGAACTACAACATGTACATCTTCCCTGTGCATTGGCAATTTGGTCAGCTGGACCAGCACCCTGTCGATGGGTATGTACCCACCCACTTCCCTGGCCTGTGATAAACTCTAGCAGAGACAAGGCACATTCGTCTTAGATCACAAGCAAAATTCTATTTTTTATAACCTTCATTAGCCCTCATCAAGCAAGGCTTAAAATAATAAATAGCCTAGTATACAAGAACCAAGTCCCTTATTTATCTTAGGTGTAAAATAGCCTGCACTCAGCTCTTTGAAAAGCTACTTTGTTAGCAGAGGTCAGGGTGGTGTTTACTATGAAAGATGGGCACCTTCCCTTACTGCATGACTGTGCCACAATCAAGCATTTGGCTTTCAGCCTGCTAAGCAGTACATCCTTCAGATTCTCAGGATTCCTAAATTTAACTTTTAAAAACAGAAAGGGAGTGTCTGCCGAAGGCTCTGGTATCAACGGATAGAGAGTACAGCCCGTCCATTTAAAGGGCTGATTTCGGGGCATTCTCAATCCACATAATGTCCTTCAGGTTTGGGTAATGGGATGTTTTGCAGGTCCTTCCGTTTCTTAGATAAGACTACTCCAGAAAATGAGAGAGATTTCCCAAAGAACAAGATATCTTTGGTATTTAAAGCCTGATCCATACATTCTCCAAATGTCATGGTGCATCATGACTGCGTCCCGCGATGCTCTAGTAATGTACGAAATGAGAAAATCACAGGAGAAGAATGGAGCACATGGAAAGTTCCTACATTAGTTTTTGTTTCCTTTCATACATTACTAGACTGACACAAGTCAGGGGGTTGGAGCAGATGCCCATTGGGTCCCTTCCAACTCTTATGATTCTATGATAGGTCACAGATACAGGAAACTGGCCTCCATGAAGCTTGGGTAAAGTATGACTAGGAAACAGGCCTCAGTCCAATATAAAAGGGGGGAATTGCTGCCAGGGACAAGACGAGATGGGAGCACCATCTCTGGATTGACCTAGCCCAAAGTTAAGCCCACAGATATGTGCCCATTGTCTTGATGGCACAATGGACCCAGAACATAGAAGCCTTCCTGTTGAATGGACATGAGAATGAGCCTCAAAATATAAAGGAAGGGTATGATTGGGTGGGAGTGGAGGACCAGAGCAAAGGGATTGTTGCCTCTGTCCTTTCTGCCAATCTAGTGAAAACTGCGGTTGATGGTAATTTTATGCTGTTGTTGTTGTTGTGACCACCTTGATGCTCCTCCTTTCAGGTATCTGTCCCACACTGAGCTGGCCCCACTGAGAGCTCCCCTCATCCCCATGGAGCACTGCACCACCCGCTTCTTTGAAACATGTGATCTAGACAATGACAAGTACATCGCTCTTGAGGAATGGGGCAGCTGCTTTGGCATTAAGGAGAGTAAGTATACCGCACACCAGGGCTAAGGCATCACTGGGACTTCACTAGAGGAAAGGGGGGGCCCTCCTAATTCCAAACATCTCCTGATGATTCCAGACCAAGAGCACTAGGGAGATACACCAGAAATAATAGCACTTGCATAAAAGGAGCTAGCCATGCCTAACACTGCAGTCCTCTATACGTCCACTAAATCCCACTGAGTTCCATGGGTTTTAGTTCCAGGTAAGTGATCATAGGATTGAAACCAGAGCAACTTCATAAACTAGCCCAGTTGGTGGCACACCTGATGAGCGCTGGGATCTACTCTGGAACTCCTTGACAGTCTGCCTCTTTTATTTCGCTTGTACCCCAATCTTTCTCCAAGGAACTAAAAGCAGCTTACCTTTGGTTGTCAGGCCGCCTTCCCTGTTAGACAGCTTGTGGGGCTGACCCTGCTTAACTTTGGCAGTGGGACTCTGGTCAAGCTTCAGAGCCGGCCCACGCATTAGGTGGGGTGATGTAGTTTGTGAAAGGTGATGTGAGTTGTTAGGAGACCCCTATTGCAGTTCCCAGAGTTCCCTGGAAAGATAGATTAATTGTTAAACCACTCCTGGGAATTGCAGATTTCTGAGGGGAATAGGGGCCTCATAACAGGGTGTGGAAGGAACATCAACAGGCAAATGGGGCAGCTGGTTTGGGCAGGGGTGGTCGGCTGGGCTGGCAGGCAGGGATTAAGGGTGGATTTTTCAATAAACACTCACATACATATTGGGGAATAACACTGTACAGATTCACACACAACGTGTTCTTACACCATGCCTTTCTTCTTCTTTTGCAGAGGATATTGACAAGGATCTCGTGATCTAAATTCAGCAGCTTCTGCTTCTGTTACCTGCAACTCCCATGTTTTCTTTTCTTTTTTTTTAACAATTTGGGGGTTTTTTGGTTGTTTTATCGGGGACAAGGTGCTAATATAGATCTAAACTTATATATTAACGGTGCTAAAAGAAAAAGAGAGACAGAAAATTGTTAGTAGCCTAATCTATACCACTAGATTACTCTGCTCACGCACTCATCTGTGTGTTTCTGTTGACCTCTTGATTTGATAATATCAGTACAGTGAAACAAATCCGCTTCTGTTCAAAGTATTGACCTCCTTCTCCTGGCCCTCTCTTTTTCTAACTTTTTTTTTTTAAAGAAACAAAATCTTAACATGTTTTTGGCTATTTAACTCTCAGGCTAAGGACCTCCAGACCAATTTACTCCCTAATTTCTAGAAGGCAAGTAAAGGAAAGTGTACCAAAAAGGGTGTTGGTAGACTGGGCTATACAAAGTCAAGTAGTGGGGCAATTGTTTTATGAAAGTTTAGGAGATCCAGATTTCAGTTACTAGTAGGATGGGGAAAGCGTGCAGTTGGGTAAGGCCTACAAAATCCAAAATGGTGACTTTATGAATTCTGCGGTTCTCGAATCTGGCACCAACTCACCTGAAAGGAATGATTACAAGAGAGCAACTGAGATGCAAGGGGGGGGGGAACGAAGTCTTGTTAACTCCCACCTTTTAAAATAAAAAGTAAGAAAATTCTACCTGCTTCATTGCTGCGCAGTGACTGTATTCTTTGTTGTTGTCTTTACCATGCTTTTAAAGTTAGATTTGGTGCTTATCTGTGTTTGGTGGTGCTTATTTTTCTTTTCGTAGTCTTTTTCCCTGCTGTGGTTTGTTTGTCACTGAAATCCATTCTGAAGAGCAAAAGCACATTTTCCTAAGCCAAGTCTTTCCCTCCTAGTCGTCTGTGGTCATTCTAAAATTCCCATCTTGCCTCCGAGGAATAACACTAGCCTGTTCCCATGATAAGCTGGATGCGTGTACAAGCGTTCTCTACACAGGTACAAGTTTACATTCACTGATGTGTACAGCTCAACTACAGGCCACACACGGACTGTCACACTGAATGTAACAAGCAAGTATCCACTCAATTGTTTGTGCACACGCATTGAACATAACATGTGAGCACCCCTTTGGCACATGATGGTTCTACTCATAGGGAGGTATGTCATGAATAAACATTTGCATTTGGGTTGAGAAAACTCAGGGGAAGTATCTTCCTAATAAGAACATCTTCAGTAGCAACAAATAGGTCTCATAGGCTGAGAAGTCATTTTTATTTCTTAATGTACTCTGTACATCTTAGTTGTACAAAAATGTTGCTGCAGTGTGAGCAATGAGGAATTCTCTCAAACAAACAAAAGGAGCTATTTGAAACCACCACGCTATATGAGATCAAAAATGGATCTGTAGTCCTCAGTATATTACTAGTGACCCTCATCTCAGCAGGGTCACTTCCAACCGTCTTCTGGGAGCTGAAACTTGTGCCACAGTCTACCATTTGAAAAAAGCCATTTATCCTAGATTTGATCATTTGACACATTTAGTAAAAAAGAAAGACATCTATCTACAGGTGAGCATGGCACTGAAGCATGGGCTAGAAGATTAGTTCTATGTCGGTCCTGTTGAATAAAGGTGAGATCTTAGGCCCTGGGAGGTTATGTCTTAATGTACAATCTATATTCAGGATTTGAATTGGTTAAACAGTGATTTCTGTAACCCATGAACCCTGGGAACTGTTTTTCTTAGGTGGCTACAGACTTCAGACATAGAATTCTCTGCTCCTGTACCAAGATATTATTCCCATGACACTTTGGGAGAAGCTGTGATAGTTAAATTAACACAAAATATTTAGTCTGCTTGCAAAGTACTCCCCTCTTTTTACCTTGCTTTCAATGAACAGACCACAAACTGTTAGGAAGTTTAAAATGCTTGAGAAATATTCCAAAGGTCAGATTCATGCCTTTATCCAAGCAGCAGCAAAGAGAGCTCAGGCAGAATACTCTTGGATAGAAAGATTGCTTCAAACACATGTTCTAAGTTTGGAGCAAAGCTTAAGACATCCTTCTTGGTCAGTTACATGGTGTGGAGAGAGACTAGGAAGAGAAGGCTTCACTTCCTCTCTCATTGGAGAAGAAGGAGCGGGAGCTAGCCGAGTCTAGTAATCCAGCTCTATTGTTTTGACCCCTTCATGCACTAACTAGCACTCATGCATAGTTATGATTGACTGCAATTTCCCACAATCTGCTTCCAGGGGATGTGGTGATGGCCAACAACTTGGATGCCTTTAAAAGAGGATTCAATGAGGTTACGTTTATCAATGGCTGCTAGCCATGATGGCTATGTTCTACCTCCACTGTCAGAGGCATTTTCCAGGAATCGCAGATGAGTGGACAGGCATCTGGCTGGCCACCATGAGAACATGATGCTGGACTAGGTGTTCCTTTGGCTTGATGCAGCCGGGCTCTTCTGAGGCTCTTATGTTCCACTTCAGTCATGGCAACAGGAAGCACAAGTTTTCTTGCGCTTCCTGCTTTGCCGCTTATGTCATGAAAAGTCACTCCAGGAAGGTGGGCACACACAAACCCCGTAATTCACACAGGGTTTCATCTCATGTTCTCCAGACTTGGGCTTTCATGCATGCTAAGCGGCCCTGGAAAGGAAAACAAACCCCAAGTCATAAATACAGGAGATTGGTTATTTTGGGCAGTGCAAAATCCCAAAGCATTGGCTTAGAACTCCCATGACCGCAGGAAACCATGATGCCACTACTAGTTAGTCGAGGGCATAAAACTGTCAGGGCTCATTTCCGCCCAGCGACATCAACTCCAGTTTTCCATGTGTGCTGCATTCTGAACACCAGGGCTTTCCTAGGTGTCTCTGAGGAATCAATTCACTAAGTCTCTGAGAGCTTCCACACTTGAAAGTTGGATCCAAGTAAGTTATACTCAGAGTAGATCTAAGTTTGTCATGTCCATTAGTTTTAATGAGTCTACTCTGAGTAGGACTACCACAGACTATGAACTTGGGGTGGGGTTCGCTAAGTTGTGGGTAAATATATATGGCCCTAAAAAAAAAGAATGTATAAGGCTTATATTAAAATGGCTGGTTGACACCACAGCACAGCACATCTTTCAGAGACAGAGCAAAACTGAGCCCCAAAGTCCTCATGATTCCCCTCCTTCCTCCAGTTGTAAATCCAATACACAAAATAATTGACAATTTGCTACCTTTCCATGGTACCCCATCCAAAACTGTTGTCTGAGGTGGCTGCTCCACCTTGCCTAACATTAGGGCCATTCCTGGCATCTCTTCAGCTAAATACGGGACCCCTTGTTAGAACCTGAAAAATTCAGCCAGCAGTGAGCCATGAATAAACCATTCAACCAGAAATGTTTGTGGGACTGAATCAGTGTCCTGAATCAACAAGCTGCTGCATCAGCAACTAAATATTTTGGATGAGGGGCTACTGCCTGTATCACTCAGCCATCATGAAGATCATATTATGGTTGCCAATGATGTTGTGCCAGGAGCTATCATCTCCAGATACGGTGCAAGCAATGGCACACAACTGAGTGGAGTAGAAGCAAAACAATAGCAGGAAATATGAGACCCACTTATGGATGACTCATCTGTTTTGTAGATATGCAGCCAAAGATGTTGCAGCTGCAAGCTATGTTAGTACAATACTATATGTCTAATATCTGGCAGACAACAGCAGCAACAAATATTTAGTGCTGCAAGAACTGAACTGAATTGTAGGACTCTCTACTCTTGCTTATAGCTAAACCGCACCATGTTTTTCAACAGTTACGTATCTGCAGAATTAGGATGGTAATTTGTAAGCCTTTGGATGACATCTGCTCCAGAATTAGAAGGGCACAGGTGGTGTTCTTCAGCTTGGGGTGTATTTCAACAGCACCATTCATCATCCATAATATGGCTGGGTTGAGTGCAATGGACCCTTGCAGGAAATTGGCTGGATACTGAGACAGGGCAACATAGTTTGCATATTTGCAACATAGCTTGCATATCAACAACCCTCATTTCAGTATGTTTATCATTCCGAGGCTCTACAAATCAAAAGCGTTTAGCTCTCGACGGAGCTGATATCATTTGAGTGATAAGCTGAGCAGAGTGAAATTAAGCCATGTTCAGTGGTAGGACTGAGATTTGCCTGCCATTCTGTTCTGTTTTTAAGGTTGATCTTGGTCCTCTTTGCAGCTGAGTGGTCCTAAGATGCAGTCAATGGTTCTCAAAGGGGGTTTTTGTCCCTCAGACCACTCAAAAATTGCTGGTGGTCTCAGCGGATCACTCCCCACTAGACACACACATATCAATGCTCATTTTAACAACCTCTTTTCTTCAGAGGCAACATCCTCAAAGTCAAAGCCAGGGATGGATTCTGGAAATCACAGGCCAAAGACCACAGAACAGCAAAGGGCCCCTTGAACTCAGGAAATGTTTTAGGGGGGAACTGCTAGACAACATTAACATTTTTTTTGTGAATGTCACAGCTCCTTGATCAAAAGGAGCCTCAATCTCAATCACCTGAAAAAAAGCATCAAACACAGGTTCAAGCAGAGATATTCTTGACTATGCACTAGACCAGGGGTTAGCAAACTTTGTCAGCAGGGGACTGGTCCACTGTCCCTCAGACCTTGTGGGGGCCTGGACTAGATTTTGAAGGGGGGGGATGAATGAATTCCTATGCCCCATAAATAACCCAGAGATGCATTTTAAATAAAAGCACACATTCTACTCATGTAAAAACACGCTGATTCCCAGACCATCCGTGGGCCAGATTTAGAAGGTGATTGGGCTGGATCCAGTCCCCGGGCCTTAGTTTGCCTACCCTTGCACTAGACTATCTGATTGGAGCTCACAGATCACCATTTATTTGAGAACCTCCAATAAAGACAATATAGATCTACTTAATTTTGATTCTTGATGTGATATATAATATTCGTTTTGATTTAGAAGTTAACCTGATTCCTACGCACCTATGCATGCATGCTAAATAACATCTAAAGCAGAACAAGGTCGATATGTCCTTCTCCCTCTTGATCTGAATAAAAATTCGTGGGACACTATTGAAGAGCTAATGCTAGTAAGAAACCCTTCTGTTTACCAGACCTCAAATTACATGGGGTGGGGGTGGGGAACAGAGGAAGCCCACTTCCCTTCTAAGCTATCGGATGGTATCCAAGGTTAGTCATACTCGAAGACCCACTGAAATCAGTGGACTAACTTAAGTCCATTCATTTCAACAGATCTGCTTTGAGGGTGACTTAATTGGTTACCACCCACAGCTTTTAGAAGGCTACGAGGCACAATTTGGTTAAAACGGGGGGGGGGAGTCAGAGGATGTTCACTTTATGAAAAGTGCCCCCCCCCATCTACCCTGTCATACTTTTAGCCCTGCTGTCTGCACAAGCATTCAGCCACCATCTTACACCATCTGTAAGCTACTTTCAGGTAAGGTGTAGCCCACAGAGGTAAGGCGTTATATGTTAAAACAAAGAAGTAATGCCATTACAAAGTTCATTAGAAAAGGCAAACACAAAAGACAGGAGTGGATTGACATGGAACAGCACACTCAAACGGGTGTAATGAACGAGTCTTAGACGCTACACATTGAAGTCTGGTGTAGTAGCAAGGCCACTTGCTAGTTCAGGTTGCTGGGCAATGTTGGAGCCCAGCTAGAGACCATCTCGGTTTCCTGTTCCTGTTCCTCAGGCCATAGCAGCCCTCCTCAGTTCCACCTCAAGAAACCCCTCAGAGGCTTCCATCTGGGTCCATGATAGTTCAATCGTGCCGTCATGGGTTCTCTCCAATTTAAAAACTGGCATGGATGTTGAGGAGAAAAACAAAGCAGGATAGGAGGTCTGTCCCTTCCTCTCCCTCCATGCACACTCCCACTGCTGACTGAGGAATGGAGGAAAGGAAATGCAGACAATGGATGAGAGCGATCGCGTAACCTGCTCACCAGTTGCTCCCTCACATCCTAGGGCTCCCTCCCTATCTCCATCAGCAGTCAGAACAAGGGCAGCATTCCATCCGATTGAGCACAGTCTGCATCTCTCCCAGAGTCCAAGCTAATAACAGCCTAGCAGACAGGCTCCTTCCCTCACTCCACACACACACCCCGCCAGTCGATGAAAACCTTGCCAGGCATCTGCACCCCACTCCCTCCCTCCCTCCTTCCTTGGCTGCTCCTGGGTCGGCCTGCCTCGGAGGGGAAAAAATGGGAGAAGCAAGCAGCAGCATGGGAGGAAGCTGGAGAGGTCCCCCTGGTGGACTGAGGAGGAAAAGGTTCTGAATGAGAGCGAGGTGTAATTTTGCTGGGCCAGAGAGAGGCAATTTCAGCTTGATGACAATTGCATTAACAGTTGGAGTGAACATGGACATTGTGGGGTCGGCGGGGCAGAAAATCGGGAGGGAGAAAGAAAGGGGGCAGCGATTTTTAACTCTTTTGCTTAGTGCATGTGCAGAGCTCCCCAACCTATCCTCACAACACTGACACAAAAACTCTGCAAATGCACTAAGCAAAAGAGTTAAAAATCGCTGCTCCCTTTTTTCTCTCCCTCCCCCTTCTCTTCCCGATTCTCTCCCCCGCCGACCTCACAATGTCTATGACAGCAGCGTCTCACGCTGAATGCAACTGACCTGTAGAAAGGACTCTTAACTATGAAAACCCTTTAATAAAAATAACTTTTTAAAAAACCACAGTTTGGATGAATGTCAACACCAAGCAACTTCTCCGAAAATGCCAGTTGCATAGATTTTCAGTTCTGACTTTTTTTTTTTGCAGTCTCAGCATTGTGATTGTTGATTAGCAACAAGGATTTGGTAATAATTCAGCACCACTTGAAACGAAAAACCAAAACACTGTGATTTGTATTGGGTGCACGATGGTGGGTAACTGATGCACCACAAAATAGTTGTAACTGTGGATATTACACTCAGTGTCTGCACAGTCAAGAATGGTATCCCTGCTGAGCTGGGATAGCAGAATCTTGGATTAGACAGGGACCTCCAAAATCATCCAGCCCAGCCCCCTGCTGAAATCCTCTGCCACAGCATCCCTGATAGGTAACCATCCAACCTTTATTGAAATACCTCTGCCTCAGTGCCATGCATTCCTGATTTACGAGGTGCAAAAGGCACCACAAGTCTAACTTCCTCTCACATTGGATCTATGGCAGTTTAAACTAGGAACCTTGCAGCTCACAGTCACCTAATTTGCTGTGCACAAATCTGAACCATGAATCTGCCTAATACCGAGTCTGACCGCAGCGGTTCATTTCTTCCAGCCTTGTCTGCTGTGATTGATAGTGACTTTCTAGGTCTCCCATAATTTGCTATCCTTTTAGCTGGTGGTGCCAGAGCTTGAATATTGGACCTTCAGCATGCAAAGCCGTGGCCCCTCCCTAATCTCAGAAGGGGAGTAATGCAGCAGTTTTGCCTTTTCGCCCCAGATGGCCACAAGATGTCAGCAAACAGCTAAAAATGCATCTAACGAAGTGGGCTTCAGTCCATAAAATCTCATGCCGTAATAAAAGTGCTCATCTTGGTTCCTCAAGACTCTTCGTTGTTTTTACATTAGCACGTGATGCACTTGTTCCAATAAATGGACTTTTTAAAGTTTTATGTGCTCTGATTGGCTCTGTTAAGGTCACAGACCACGTTGCCTACATCAGTGTTCAAAGATGCAAATTGAAAATTGTTTCTGTCAGAATGTATGCCTCAAAGGGGGGTGGGGGATACTACACTAAGAGGGCAGCCAACATATGAAGAGCAAACAAGTTCTATATTATGGCGATCTATTCAGGTCCTATCTTCACTATACCTTTAAAGAGGTATCATATCACTTTAAACAGCCTTGGCTTTTCCAAAAATAATGCTGGGAACTATAGGGTGCTGAGAATTGTTAGGAGACCTCTATTCCTTTCACAGATCTACAGAATGGTTTAAAAGGCAATCCCTCTTCCCAGGGAACTCTGGAAATTATGGTTCAATTAATGGCATCTCTAGTGAAGACTCATGTTTGAAAGCCTCAAGAGCCACTACCGATGCAGTCAGTATTGAATTTGATGCGCCAGTGACTGCTTCCTATTAAACATAGGGATGTAGGTTGCGCTGTGGTCTAAGCCACTGTGCCTCCTGGGCTTGCCAATAGGAAGGTTGGCAGTTGGAATTGAGCTCCCATTGCTCTGTCCCAGCTCCTGCCAACCTAGCAGTTCGAAAGCATGCCAGTAGATAAATAGGTACTGCTGTGGCGGGTTCCATGCGCTCTTTCTTCCATCACAATGTCCGGTTGCACCAGAAGCAGTTTAGTCCTGCTTGCCCCATGACCTGGAAAGCTGTCTGTGAACAAATGCCGGCTCCCTTGGCCTGAAAGTGAGATGAGCGTCCCATAGTCACCTTGGACTGGACTTAACCATCCAGGGGTCCTTCACCTTTACTTTTACCTATTAAACATAATAACCTCAGTTCTTTGTCTTTGTGTATACTTCATGTACAGTTTGTTAAATCAAGCCTAAAAGCAGATGAAAGGTAACTCAGAACAGAAGGGACATAGAAGATGAGGAAAGGAGGAGCAGAATAGAAAGAGAACACTAGTGGAGCAAAAGCTGGAGCTGGAGTAAACGGCAACATGTACACAGCATTCCTAGCTGCCGCTGAAAATTCCTCCTCCTGAAACCCAAAGATTATAATAGCATATGAAGGAGAAAATGCTAATGCCTTTTCAGGCTGACATGGTGCCTGGCACAGCAAATCCTCCTTTCCCCCAACATGTGGAAGACAAAGGCAGGAGGTGTGCAGCCAGGCATTCCACCCCATTTGTGCCTTGATTTTATGGGACGAGTTTCACATCTCAAGTGCAAAGTGCAAAGGCCATCTTCTCAGATTTCAAGTAACGGCAGTGCATTGTGTTACACTGTCCCAGATTTCCTTCTGATGTGCTGTGCGAATCACCAGACTCATTCAGATGCCTTGATCACGAATGGTCCTCACACAGAGAATGGAAACTCTGAAGGCAAATATGCTCTTGCCACTGCGTTTTATGCAGCCTTCAACATAAGGATCAGGAAAACTAACAAAGGAAAGACAAAAGTTAACAGAAGGCAGGTGTAGGTTGTTTGAGGCCTGGGTGTGTTGAAGGGCGTGGAATTTGTGTGAGTGGAAGTGTGTTGAGTGAGTGGAATCTATTTGATGGGTTTTGAGGTTTTATCAGGGCGCTGGGATAGTATAGGGGAGCTGGAGAAAGAGGATGGTTGCAATTGTCAAGAGCAGGCTTCATTGTTTACTAGCATTTTGAGAGTTAATTTCATTGGCCCTTGTTATGTTCTAATGAATTACTGGATGCTTTTTTATAGAATCATAGAATTGTAGAATTGGAAGGTACCACAAGGGTTGTCTAGTTGGACCCCCTGCCAGGCAGGAATCTTTTGCCCAAAGTGGGTCTCAAACCCTTGACCCTGGGATTAAAAGTCTCATGCTCTATGGACTGAGCTACTGCTTCAGTCTGTTTGATAAAACTCATTCACTGGAGGTTTTTAAGCAGAGGTCGGGTGGTCATTTGTCATGGATGCTTTAGTTGAGATTATTTCATGACCCTCAGGGTTCCTTCCAACTCTACAAATCTATGATTCTATGACAGAGCATCTCTTTTACGTGAAGAATGTCCTTGGCTCAGTCTCCAGAAGACTGCTAGCCAGCCAGCTAGATGGACCCATGGTCTGACTCCCATGCCGCTATCTGCTTTATCATTCCATATACAGTAAATGTAAAGGTAAAGGGACCCCTGACCATTAGGTCCAGTCGTGGCCAACTCTGGGGTTGCGGCGCTCATCTCGCTTTATTGGGCAAGGGAGCCAGCGTACAGCTTCCGGGTCATGTGGCCAGCATGACTAAGCCGCTTCTGGTGAACCAAAGCAGCGCACGGAAACGCCATTTACCTTCCCGCTGGAGCGGTACCTATTTATCTACTTGCACTTTGACATGCTTTCGAACTGTTAGGTTGGCAGGAGCTGGGACCGAGCAACAGGAGCTCACCCTGTCGCGGGGATTTGAACCGCCGACCTTCTGATCAGCAAGCCCTAGGCTCTGAGGTTTAACCCACAGCGCCACCCGCATCCCTTCCATATACAGTAGTGTGTTATTTAATTTTGCTGCTGGGTTTCCTTTGATTTGTAACCTTTTTGGATGAAATGCAGCCAGTGAGATTGAGCTTAAAGAAGAACGTTTATTGACTATATAGAAAATAATGGTGTAAAGCTGAAAGCGCTGGCAGCATTGAGATTAATTCTACAGCGTAAATAGGTTTTGATGGATGCAATAATGGAATACTGAATGGTATAGTTTTTGTAAAATATGCAGGGATTTATGATATGTAAAATGAACCATGGAAAGAGAAGAAGGGAAGTCACTGATATCTTAAGGATGTAAAATGAGCATTTTAAATTGTCAAGCAGAACATTTAATAAAAATTGTGTGTGTGTGTGTGTGTGTGTGTGTGTGTGTGTGTACTTTTGTCCATTTACTGTATTTATGTTTCCTGATTTGAACTATAAAATGGTGATTTTCTTAAATCAAAATGAGAGTACCCATAAACATTTTTAAAGGAAAAAAGCACTGTGTGTGTGTGTGTGTGTGTGTGCTGCATGTGGCTGGTTATTTTGCAGCATTAAAGCCAGGCTGCATAGACAGGCAGCAAGCAGTTGTGTATTCCGAGGAGTTGCAATGCTTAGTATCAGGGTGGGAGTGAGGTGCTGAGTAGAATATGACTGGATGAAGTGAACATACAGCCATACAGGATGAGCACCCTCCATTCCCCACACTGGGTGGATACCCAACCCTCATAGTTCTGAACTTCAAGGTGAAACTGCCACTGTACCAGGTGTAATCTCTTAGTTGGTTAATACACACATGCCTGCGCGCACACACATATATAGCACGAAGCTCTAAGCTGCTCTTGGAGTACAAAAGATCCTTTGCTGTTAGCACAGGGCAAGCTACGACTGTGGCTGGCTTTCTCGCTGTCTCGCCTCTGGCTGCACCTTTAACATGTGTGGGCACAACCTTAAAGAATCCGCAGAACACAAGCAGCTGCTGAGTCCCACTAAGGACCTATGAAGAGCCTGCTGGATCAGGCCAGTGTCCCCTCTAGTCATCGTGGCCTCCCAGATGCCTGGGGGAACCTGCAAGCAGGATTCGAACGCAAGAGCACTCTCCACTCCCTTGGTCTCTACTTTCAATAGAAGGGCCAAAAACTATGAACCTATCCTTCCCTAGGAGTAGGGATGAGGGGTAAATTCAATTCAATTCACATTTAAAGCCAAATTTATTCAATGTGCACTTTCTGAAATAATGTGAGAACAGCCATCCTTTTGAAATTCACACTGATCTGAATTTCATGATGCAGTTGCTTACAAAAATGCATACATTGGGTAGAAGTGTGCATAAAAATGAATATATTAGCAACAATAACACAGAGAAATGCATTATATTAGGAGAAACTGCTTGCAAAATTGCGTACATTCGTCAAAACTGCATACAGAAAAAGTGTTTATTGGGAGACATTTCTGCTAAAATGCAGAAGGATTTCCAGGAGGATTTTTTAAAAAATGAAATTCACAGGGTGCTGCGGAATTGTGGGAAACCAAATTTAAGTTTGGAAAAATGAAAACTGATAGAACCAAAATTGGTAGATTCTTCCCTCCCTCCCTGGGAGTAAGACACCCTTACTTCTGTGGCACAGGGTGGCAGTGGAAGCATCTCAAGCCTAGGGCTAGGCTAGGCCACTTCTAAAAAGGCAAGGACCAGCATGCAGGAGTGATTCTTTTAATGCCTTTTAAAAAATGGAGCTATGAAGGAGGCAAGAGTCACCAATTTCAAAAAGGTGGAGGAGGAAGAAGAAGAATAAAAAGAGGGAAGGGAGTCATTGGAACGATTAGAACTCAAGCAAAACTTGGTCTATTAATGTGTCAGGAACCGTTTACCAGCCCTGAGTAAATAGCAATAATAATGTCATAATGTAAATAATGTCATAAGCTGCTGTGACTGTGTTTTAAAGATGTTGACTCTTTTTCATTCTTTCAAAATGTTGCAGCAAAACATTTCATTCCTTGTTTACCCACACCATAAATACATGCAAAACACACAGGTTTTCATTCCTCCTTGTTTGCTAACAAGTTCCCTCTTGTTTGTTTGTTTCTTAAGCCAGCCGAAAATGTTCTTGTTCCCATGCTTTCTAATTTGTTGAGATTTTGTTGCATCTCATCCTCTGCCCCTTCGACAGTCAAATGATGATTGAGCAGCTCTTGCAGACATGACTCCACCTGCTTCAATTTTTTGCCTCAAAAGCTATTATTATTAATAATAATATTATTACGACTAGTTTTATTTCAGAGTCAACCAACAGGGCACCCTCCAGAGGTGCTGGATCACAACTCCCAAGAACCCTGACCATTGGCCATGATAGCTGGGGCTGATGGGCGTTGTAGTCCAAAACCTCTGGAGGGCACCAGGTTGGCTATCCCTGTTCTACGTATCTTGTGCTTTACAGAGAACAGGTCTGGCAAGTCCTCACCACAAGGGAGCTCATTTTTAAAAAGACATGAGGGAAAGAGTAGAGGAACTAGAGGCGGGGGAAAGATGCTATTATTTCAGGTACACATACATAGTTACAATAGGTTAGGTGTGGGGAAACTGCGACCTTCCACGTGTTGTTGGACTATAACTGCTGTCAGTAAGGCCTGTGACAGGCATAGGCAAACTCGGCCCTCCAGATGTTTTGGGACTACAACTCCCATCATCCCTAGCTAACAGGTCAGGGATGATGGGAGTTGTAGTCCAAAAACATCTGGAGTTTGCCTATGGCTGGTATATGAGTAGTCAGGGATGATGGGAATTGTAGTACAGCAGCACTTGGAGGGTCGCAGGTCCCTCATCTCTTCAGTAGAGTATTAGCACCTGGGAGTTGTTCCAGAGGTGTTCATATGATTAAATCATGTCTGACGTTTTTTTAAAAATCCCTCTTTCTATCTCCCTCTCCTTTCCTATTAAACAAACAAAATCATTCTGAACATGGTAGCTGAAGGACAATACCACTGAAAGGCTGCTAAGGAACACACCTGTTTGAAGACGAGGTCCCACCAGCATTGCAGCTAAAGAAAAACCCCAACTCTGGTATGGATAACTGGGAATAGCTCGTTTGTATGCAAGAATGTGTGTCGTTGTTTAATTATACATACCCTATAAAAATCTCTGGGGGGAGCTCTTCACAAACAGAGGCATGCCAGTAACGGAATCCTTCAGATATGCTGAAAACGGACTCCTTCTGTTGCATTTCCATTCATTTATCTGCAAACACAAGATTTCAGAAAAAGAAGTGAGGACTTCCCCATCTCATCTGATGCCATTTTAAAACACATAGGCATATTTATTAGCAGTAGGGTCTCTTAAAACCCATGGGGATTTTCACATAAAGGCATTTCACTTAGATTGTAAGAAGAGCCTTGATCATTCTAACCCTCAAACTACGGTCACCGAACATATAGAGGTAAGATGAGTTGATGCATTCCGCCCTGTCCTGATCTCTTCTGTGAACTGAACATTCTGTGGAAGGCATGAATGGACTTTTACATGCATGCAACTATATGCAGCTTCTTCCACTTATCAGGAGCTTTGCACCATCATGGTTGCACTCACAAAGCAAAGGATTGTGTCCATGTGCAGCTCCATTCACACCTTAGATGCATGGGAAGGGGGCCAGGAAGCACAGGCAGTTGCCTTATACAGTGCCAACCCCTTGGTCCATCTAGCTCAGTATCATCTATTCTATCCAGGGTTCAGACAGGCAACATTCCCAGTCCTACCTGTAGATGCCAGGGATTGAACCTGCAACCTTCTGCGTGCAAAGCAGATGCTTTGTCACTGAGCCATGGCCTTTCCAACCCAAACTCCCTTCACTCCTAACCTTTATGCAGTCTGAAGCAAAGAGCAGAACTCAGGTCTTGCTCTCGTAGGGGGGAAAACCAACATGTTTTGGGTGTGTCATTGGGTTGAATGCCACACCCGTAATATTAAATACTGATTAAATCACCACAATGATTAAACACAGGTTTTAAAAGATCAACTGGGTAGTTGTTTCTCCGGTCCAAATTTCACCCATGCAGAGTAGCTTTTCTTGTCTTAAACAAAAAAGTCAGCGGGACTGCTGCACACATTTGTATATAATATGTCATTATGCCCTCAGACACAGCCGCCATGCTGTGATATACCAGGATGTTACTTTCAAAACTCATTTTTTTACAAAGCTCATTTCCTTTCTGTCTTCTTGTACCAGCAGTTTTGCAGGCTTCTGCACCATCTGCTAATTTAATTTATGGTTCCAGAATAATAGATGTGTAAGAGTCTGTTTTCATATATTACTTTCCAGTGCATTTTATTGTGTTTTTAATATTTTGTTGGGAGCAGCCCAGAATGCCTGGAGAAACCCAGTAAGATGGGCAGGATATAAATAATAAAGTAAAGAAACGTAAACTCATCATCATCATCATCATCACAAGTGGTCATCTCCCATGAACAACACAATGCTGCTGAACAGAAATGACAGAATTCAACAAGCCAGCTTCAGTGAGCAGCGATGGTTTGTGTTTGCACATCATAGTAAGCCATGGTCAATGGTTTGCCATGAATGCAGATTTCTCCCCTCATCACCCCTTGGGAGCAAGATCCTTGACTTAGCATTACGTTGCAACTGAGGATCATGGTTTGTTTCACTGAAATAAATCAATGACTGGTAAGCCAAGAACAATTATTGGCTTCATGCAATGGTTTGTTTGGAATGAAAAAAACCACCATCTCCAGTTCAGACATAGCGCCAAGCAAAGCATCATGGTTTGTTGCTCCTGCTCTCTAGCAGGGAGGATTAAAGCAGGAACAATCTGTATGATAAACTATTAACCGCGGTTTATCATTGTTTGTGAATGCAGCAGACGGACTGAGTTTGTACTCTAATATGCAAATTTACTTGAAAACAACCCCCACCGTTTTCAAGAGGGCTTATTCACCAGTAAAGGTATGAAGGAGTGCAGCCTGTAATGCAAAAGAGGGCTGTGGAATGTAGCCTATAAACAACTTTTGAAGAATCACCTGTGAAGAACCTCTGGTTTCCAGAGGTTCAAAGAGCAGCACAAGGCTCTTTGCAAAAGAGCTTTCAAACAGCCCTCCCACTCTGCTGTGCCTGTGCATGCAAGGGACCAGGTGCATATAGCCAAACTGAGCAGGATTGAACCCTGGTGAGCAGAGGGTTCAGTCCTGCTGGCTGCAGGGGTTTATTACTCCAGCACATTTTCCCAGGGAACAGGTTGGTAAAGAAGATCCCAGGCAAATTGAGCCACAATCTTTAGTTGAAATCAACCAGTGTGCAGCTATAAACGGTCTGGTACATAGAAGAAAATATCTTTGGGATGTCAGAGTGCATAACTAAGCCACACATTCCATTGATTAAGATTAAGTAGAGAGGGAGAAACATGAAAAGTTAAATAATGGAATTTTTTTTTAAAGACTCTAAAAAAAAAAAAAAAGACTACTCCAGACAGTCTTGTAATGAGGCTTCACATATGTGTGCAGTTGCATGGACCGCTCATGAGTTTAGAGATGCTGATCACTGGAATGTTGGAAGATTCAGGATGGATAAAATAAAGTCTTTTTTCATGCAGCACATGGTCAAACGACAGAACTCTCTCCCACAGGAGGCAATGATGCAAGTGACAAGAGGTCATGTGAGCAGGGGTGCTTCACCACATGGGACCATTGTACATGCCCAGACACCACAAGAGTAATAAATAAATAAAGACCTGCCATGGTATACGCCTTCTGTGCAAGCTTTTTCCTACATGGATGTAGGAAATGTGTCTGGTGTGAAGCAACCCTGAATGTTTCCATCTGGAAGATCTCATTTTTGGGTGGGGAGTGCGAGTCTCTGAGAGCAAACGCAGCTCTGAGGGTTTTCTTTGATCTGGATTAAGACTACGCACACCAAGTCGATGCCTGTATGCCAGGTTGAGGATTAGTGGCAGTATTTCAGCTTTCATCCAGGTAGATTAATTCTGATCTTGCCGGTCTCAGCTTTTATTTAAAACATTTGAAATCATACATTTGAGGTTAACTGTATTTGTCTTTGGGAAGGTTTTTTTTTTTTTAAGGTTTTGGCTGGAGTAGGACCAAAACATTGGGTTGCAGCCAATGGCAGTCGTACATAGAGTCGTGTTCATTAACTCCAATAGGCCTACTCCAAGTAGGACTAGCATTGAGTATACCCCATTATATTATTTGGCTGTCTTCCTAAACAGACTTGTTTCTCTCCAGCCTGACAGATGCCAGCATGGCTTCCTGTCAATACCATTTTTTCCAGCCTAAGCAATATAGGGGTGTACATTGGCTCTGTGTGGGCCCCAAATTATGAGGCAAATTGGTGAAGGTTCTCCAGTTCTGAAGTCAGAGTACGCCAATAACAAGATCAGGAACAGCTTAAGCTCATGAGTAGCTCTGTGGCTTCAGTTGTCCAAGAATTTTCACTGCCACCTGCTTTTGCGTCTTCTGCTCTGAAAATAAACCAAGCTGTTTGGGGAAATGATTGGAGTATAAGCAAGGAAAGAGAGGGAATCCTTCATTTTGATAGATAGCTCTCAATCACAGTGTTTTATTTTCTTCAGGGCACTTCAATTACAGAGATTTGGGGAAGGGATTAAAAACGTTTTTTGTTTTTCATGCAGACCCATGCCTTCTCAAGCAGAGGGCCTTCTCGGTAGTGGCACCCGCCCTGTGGAACGCCCTCCCATCAGTTGTCAAGAAAATAAACAACTATCTGACTTTGAGAAGACATTTGAAGGCAGCCCTGTTTAGGTAACTTTTTAACGTTTGGTGTTTTATCATGTTTTTAATAATCTGTTGGGAGCCGCCCAGAGTGGCTGGGGAAACCCAGCCAGGTGGGCGGGGTATAAAATTTATTATTATTATTATTAATTTTTATTATTATCATCATCATCATCCACGAAAGTCAGTTGAGAGGTTTTCATTGTATCCCAAAAACCCACTGGGGTGGCAAAACCCCAGCCTTCAACAATGACCATTGGGGGGGAAAGTGTCATTGCTGGGAGGGTGACATCTCACTCACTCCAGTCTGAGGATTTATGCTGTTTTCCATGAGCCCCTTCCCTTAGGTAAGTAAGGGATCGATCCCTATGTAAGGAAGGCATCAATCCATCCCAGGGATCCCAGAAATCTGTAAGCAGGAGCCAGAACTCCACTCCCTACCAATGACCATTGGGGTAATAAAATCCTTCTTGTGGAGAGTGACATTTCACCTATCCAGGTCTTTCTTAGGGATCCATGCTTTTCCCTCCAACTCTACCTCAGGCTATGATTCTCACTGTATTCTCCCCAAAACAGTAAAGTCTGTTCTTGCAAAAGAGTGAAAGCAGCAGCTCTAATCCCAAAATTTTGCAAGCTTCATTCTCTCAGGAGGAGTAACAGTGCCTGAAACTTGCATCTCATTCTGACAAGTAATGAAGTTATAGACTTTTTCTTTGTCTGTTTGTTTTTAAATCTCTTCTATGTCTGTCAATAATATCATGTATGTTTTTATATTCCCTCATTTTACTGAGGGGTGGTGGTGGAAAGAGCTCCATTTCAAATTCTCTAATTCAGCCTTGAATGATGACTCAAATGCGAAAGACACAGAGCAGCTCTGAAACATCAGGCTGCTTCTCAAAGCTACAGATACAGATACAAGTTGAATCTTGTAAATGGTACACACATCTAAGCAATATACATACATGCAACTGGTAATACACTATCTCACTCTAGAGATGTCAAACTTTTAAACTTGTAAAATGACAGGAGCCTATTTAACAGGTGAAGGTTTCCCTGGCACAAACGGCTTCACCCATTTCCTACATTTCCACTATTAAAAGCCCAGAAATGGTCCTGGTTTTTTTTTTGTTGTTGTTGTTGTTGTTGTTGTTGTTGTTGTTGTTGTTTAAAAAAACAGTTGTCAGCTACATAGAAGTCTAGCATTTCCTGGGAATCTCATAACTAGCAACTGAAGAGTTCTGCTTCCTCCTACTTTTGAAATGTCCTCCAGTATACAGCTATGCCACACACAAACCTCTGAAATATTAGTGAGATGTCATACACCTGAGACAAAAGAACATTCAAACATAATTTTAATTATCACTTTTGAGACATGAAAAGCCTGAACAAATCAGGAAACAAGTCGAGCCTGCTTTGGGGTGTGTGTGTGTGTGTGTGTGTGTGTGTGTGTGTGTGTGTGTTTGTAGAGCTCTCTTAAAGTCTGCACTGTTTCTAGAGTTGTACACCTGCACATCAACATGGTCATTTCATTTCCAGTTGCAATGAACCCTCACCATGTTGCTGATCTATGGAGTGCCATGTCAACTTCACAGATGGGGCTCCTTAGAAAGTAGCCTTTCTGCAATTAACTTCTATGGAGAGGGCAGTTCTGTGTTTACATTCCCTTCATACACAGAACTGTCCCTATTATTGAAAAGGGCAATTTTAAGCTCTTGCCAATGCCATTGAAAGAGCACCAGGACCCCTATATTTGCAAGGATCACTGAATACATTCAGGCAATGTGACAATCATAGTGGAATCTACTGCAATGAACCACAGGATTGCATGTTCCCCTCTCCATTTCTTTCCCTTGTGCAAGAGTGGAGGTGTAAAGTGTCCAGTCATGGTTCTATAACAGACCAGTTTCCCACTTCATCTGAATACAAGAAACTTCATTTTGTACAACCATGCTTAGTTTCAAAAACTCATTATTAATCCATAGTTTGGTCCTGGTTTGATTTTCTGATTTCCTGGAAATACAACAGGAAATGGAACTGAACATAGGGAACTGCACATGAACTAGTGGATATATAATGAAAGAGAGAAAATATGAAATACTGGCCTAACATGTGATCCCAGTGGAGGCTTTAAATGGACGTGGGTGGAAGAATTTATTATTCAATAATAAGTAATGGTGGTGAGAATTAATGGAGGTATGGTAAATAACAATTAGGGAACCTACCTTGAACTTTTCAGGGGGGAAGTGAAGATGATGGATGTTAGCATGGACTGAATGTTTAAAATAATCATTTATTTGTTGTTTAATGTAATTGGTAGATAGAAAATTCAAAGTTTTGTATCTTTTGCTGATGTTTCTTTTTCATTCTTCTTTTTCTCACTCTCTTTTTCCTTTCTTTCTTTCTATTGTCTCTTTCTTTTTTCTGTTTCTCTTCTTAGTTTCTTTTTCTTCCTTCCTTCTTTAGAGTCCTATGTCTGGGGCATTTGTTAAAGTCGAGAGATTGTATATTCATCAGCGAGGTAGATGGTTGGTGGAGGATCCTGGGAAATGTCAGTCTCCCAGGGTGAAAGGTTGGAATGAGAAAGGAAAGATCCCAGCTGGGAACTGGGAGGAGCTACTGTCCCCAGTGGGTAGTAAGGACCAATAATTACTTTTAAGAGAAGATTTTACTTATTTGATTTGTATTTTCTGTAGTAGTTGTAATCTTACTATATTATGAAAAATCTTAATAAAAGATTTCCAGCCATCAACTCTCCCTCCCTAATAACGGTTTGCACCAACCACAATTTTGGTATTCTAATGAAATGCTGTTTGTTACAAACTCTGAACAGAAGTTTCTTTTCATACATGTTGCAGGGGAAAGGAGGATTCCTCAGATCTGAAGCTTGTTGCAGCACGTTCTTCACACAACAAACCACAGTTCGTTGTCATTGGATCAAGGTACGTATAACTGAGCACGGATAACTTATAAAACCATATTGACGTAAACATTTATTTTGAGAAACTGCCTGCATGTCACTGATGATGAGCATAGTGCATAGATTTGGGTGCAGGTGTTTGCTTGTTGCAGAGAATGCATATTTATCCAAGAACTTGGGGTGAACTAGATGTTAGCAACCACGCCTGAGTTTAAGAAATAATAATGCACAGGTAGTTAAAGGAGCAAGGCAACCGAGAGATTGTCAGAATGCAACTTGGGATATGGAAATATAGAAAAGGGACCATTTGAGGGAGGGAATTAACACTGTCATCCACCTGGTTGATGTAGCAATGTTTAGCTTAGTGACGGAGGATATTTAGTTGACTGACAGAGGATAAGGGGGAAAGATTATACTGGTCTCATTTTCAAAAGTTTCATGTAAATATATCCCCTTAACTGATGTCTGGCTCAGACAGCTTTGACAGCGCCAATCACTTGCCTGGATTGGTGGTGAGATTGGATTTGGTACCTTCCACATTACATTCACACCCAACAGGTGTTCAGTAATGTCAGCACAGATGTTACAACTGTGTGCTAGGGGATGACATACAATTTTCTGTTCCTCACATAAGGCTGACTTACTGCCTCAAAGAGCTAACCTTGAAAGTTCCTTTTCCTCATTTTTTCCCCTTACACCAACCTTACGAGGTAGGCAATACAGCAACTTGTATAAGAGATTCCCACATGCTTCATTCCTAAGTAGAGCAATGTGAATTCAGGCCTTCCCAATCTGGCAGTCTAGTTACTACACGACACTTACTCTGTCAGTTCTTTATCAGGAAGGCAGACAGTGCAGTGCAATGGTTAGAGTGTTGGATTAGGAATGGGGAGAGTCGGGTTTATATCATTACTCAGCCATGAAGCTTCGGCCTGTCACTACCTCTCAGCCTAGCCTATCTTGCAGGGTTGTTGTGAAGACAAAATTGGTGCAGATAACCATGTATGCACTTCCTTGAAGTTCTTGAAGAAAAGACAAGGCAATAAATAAACAGAAGCTTGATAGCTTGCTTCAAGTCACAGCTATACTTTTGCTATGACTCTGCAATGGTGTGCAGTTGTTCCAAGTGAAGCCCTTAAGACTCTTAGTCCAAGTTTTTCAGCTGGAATGGAAATTCCGAATTGCCTCGTACCTCAACCACACCGTTTTCACACAGGGGATCCACGTGCAGAAGCCTGTTTCCACATGTGGGTAATCCTTGATGGATCAGAATGCTTGTATTTTGTCTCGGTCGGCTTCTGTGAAGGTTGGCCAGTTAATTATCATTTCATCGCTGATGCTTCTAAGATAAGTTTGCCACAAACCTCACCTTGTGCCTACTTGTTGCAAAACATGGAGACAGCTTGAGTAAACGTTACGACGTTCATTGAAGCCTCTGTCACATTCTCTCAGTATCATATAAAAATGCATTTACTCATAATCCCTTTATAATGTGTATCCCGTTAATGAATTGTTTTCTACCTGGAAAAGAAAATCCTTGGAACTGCTGACTCTCTACAAAAGGAAACCCACATAATTTCCTACTCCTACAGAGTACTCCCGCTGAATGAATGCTCTGTAGTTTAAAAAATGATATGTTCCCCATACTAGTCTATGGACTACATACAGAGTATTAGTAGCCTGATTTGTGTGCAAAAAAGTCTGCTTCAAAACTAGCCGCTACTGCCACTGCAGTATATTTGTAAATACACACACACACACACACACACACACACACACACAAAAATATATTTCCTTAGTTTCATTTCATAGCAGGAAACCTGGAGCAAGTTTTACTTAGCCTTCTCAGTGGTGGCACCCACCCGGTGGAACGCCCTCCCATCAGATGTCAAGGAAATAAACAACTCTCTGACTTTTAGAAGACATCTGAAGGCAGCCCTGTTTAGGGAAGTTTTTAATGTTTGATGTTTTATTCTGTTTTAATATTCTGTTGGGAGCTGCCCAGAGTGACTGGGGAAACCCAGCCAGATGGGCGGGGTATAAATAATAAATTGTTTTGTTTTTTTAAAATGATATATTTGAAAAACATTGATGCACATTACTGCAGTTTCAAACCATGATTGCTTTGTAACTAACATGGGAGACATGCTTGCCAATAACCATGGGACAAATAAGACTCTCCAGGTAGTTAAATGAAGTGTGAAAAGACTACCGTATTTTTCGCTCTATTGGACGCACCGGACCACAGGACGCACCAAGTTTTTAGAGGGGGAAATCAAGGAAAAAATATTATAGCTAAAGAAGAAGACAAGGCAGCAAGCGCGATCCATCCCGCTCACTGCCTTGGCTTCTTCTTTAGCCTTGCGCAGCATCTTTAGCCTTGCGCAACGGGATGGATTGCGCATGCTGTCCACCGGGGCTGGACTAGATGACTCCTGGGGTTCCCTTCCAACCCTGCAATTCTATGACCTCGGAAGGTGTTTGGGGTCTCCACCACTGGAGGCTTTTAAGCAGCGGTTGGGGGACCATCTGCCTGGCGTTCTTTAGCTGTGATTCCTACATTGTGAGGGGGCTGGGCTAGATGACCCTTGGGTGGCCCTCCCAACTCTATACAGTCCTACAGTTCTGCGGCAGGAGATCCACAGCCACTTCACACAATGCCCACTCCCAATTTTCATCTGAGAGACATGTGGCTTCAGTGTCTAGGTAGCTACCCCCCTGCCACACTTCCCCCACCCCACTTAAGCTGAGGGAATTCCTGCCCAGAGAAGCTCCCAGCAATCAAGGAGGAGGAATCCGCTGCAGCCGTGAGCAGCGGAGGATCCATGGTCCCCTTCCTTCCCTCCTCCGTGGTTGCTTTGAAGGAGGAAAGTGGGAGAGGAGCTGTTTACACGAGTGTAAGCTGCTCCCCTCCCACATTGCCGCTTCAAAGCAATCACGGAGGAGGGAATCCGCTGAAGCCTCGAGCAGCGGAGGATCCATGGTCCCCTTCCTTCCCTCCTCCGTGGTTGCTTTGAAGCAGGAAAGTGGGAGAGGAGCTGCTTACACGAGTGTAAACTGCCCCCCTCCCACTTTCCTGCTTCAAAGCAATCACGGAGGGGGGGGGAATCTGCTGAAGCCTCCAGCAGCGGAGGATCCATGGTCCCCCTCCTTCCCACCTCCGTAGTTGCTTTGAAGGAGGAAAGTGGGAGAGGAGCTGTTTACACGAGTGTAAGCTGCTCCCCTCCCACATTGCCGCTTCAAAGCAATCACGGAGGAGGGAATCCGCTGAAGCCTCGAGCAGCGGAGGATCCACGGTCCCCTTCCTTCCCTCCTCCGTACTTGCTTTGAAGGAGGAAAGTGGGAGAGGAGCTGCTTACACGAGTGTAAGCTGCTCCCCTCCCACATTGCCGCTTCAAAGGGAGCCCGGGAGGAGGGAATCTGCTGCAGCTTCCCCCACCTCCCGCAGAAGCCGCACGCTCTTTAAAGGGGCTGTGCGGCTTCTCCTGGCTTTTCTGGGAGGTGGGGGGATTCCCCCACCTCGTAGAAAAGCCTGCAGGAGCCGCACAGCCTTTAAAGAGGGCGCCGCTCTTGGGGGCTTTTCCCCCAGGAGGGAGAAGGGACTGCTGCGGCCAGTCAGTCCCTTCTCCCTCCTGGAGAAAAGCCCGCAAGAGCGCACGAAGCTTGTGTGCGGCTCTTGAGGGCTTTTCCCGCCTGCCTCCCCCTGCATTCGCTCCATAGGACGCACACACATTTTCCCTTGCTTTTTAGGAGGGAAAAAGTGTGTCCTATGGTGCGAAAAATACGGTAGTTACAGGTAGGTAGCCGTGTTGGTCTGCCATAGTCAAAACAAAATTTAAAAATTCCTTCCAGTAGCACCTTAGAAGCAACTAAGTTTGTTAGTGGTATGAGCTTGGTATCTGAAGAAGAGTGCATGCACACGAAAGCTCATACCAATAACAAACTTAGTTGGTCTCTAAGGTGCTACTGGAAGGAATTTTTTTATTGTGGAAAGACTGGCATTGAAAGGAGTAGAGCTCATGACTAAGTAAGCTAAGTAACCTAATTAGTTAGGTTGTCAAGAAATGGGGAAATTATTCGCAGATTACCACTGTACTGCTATGACTACTCACTCAACGCCCCATTTCTATGTAGCTGAGACTCCATATTTGTAGAGGTAACTTACCCACTTTGGGGGTAACCCTGCGCGTTGTCCTGATCCCATGATTTCTCCTGCCCATGTGCCCTGGACGAATGTCGTTGTGATGCTACACAATCACACAATCTGAGAGAGTCGCGTGGTTTCTGCTTGCCTACTGCTACAACTACAGCACTCTTACCATGTGCAAATTGTATTGTACACAGTAATGACCCTGCCACAGCAGCAATGAACGGGGCCTAAATCCCACAGGATGGAGTGATGGCCACGCATTTGGCTTTAAAAGGGGGTGAGGCAATTTCATGGAGAATAAGGCTGTCATAGTAGTCTATGCGACCCCCGAGCCAAGGAAATAAGTAAGTGTACAACCTTTAGAAGACACCTGAAGGCAGTTTTTTAAATGTTTAATAGCTGGCATATAAATAATAAAAGTGTTATTATTATTATTATTATTATTATTATTATTATTATTATTATTTAGGACATCACCATTTTAATCAGAAAAATGTTAAAGGGTATGCTAGTCACAAGGACTATATTCTGTCTCCACTGCTGGAGGCAGTATGCCTCTGAATCCCAGTGGCTGGGAATCCTATGTGGGGAGAGCATTGTTGCTCTCAGGTCCAGTCTGTGGGCCTGCTACAAGCATCTGGTTGGTAGGGCTGCCATATGTTCAGATTTTCTTGGAAATTACTGTGATTTCAAAGGTGGAATTGATGCCTGGAGGGAATTTCCGAAAGGTGGTGCTTTGTCCTGGATTGTAGGCAAGTCAATTGAAAAATCGCAGGCCTGTTAGGTTCTTAGACTTCAGCATCTTAACTTCAGCATCCTCATTCTAAAGCTGGAAAGATCTAAACTGCACTCCCACATAACATTGCCACCCACTCCTATCCTAATTCACACCATAATGATGCAGGAAAGGAGCTGCCTCTAAGGGCCATTTTGCCAGATGGAGATTATTAGAGAACAGCGTATTTCAGTTTTGTATTCTCTGCTTCAATAGTCAGAAATACAAAAACGCATAAAGTTTAGCAGACCCATAACCTTGCCCTTCCGGCAATGTGAGGGATACAGAGCCAGGATCTGATTCATAAGCTCAATAAAACAATATTAAAATATCTTTGAATCATAAAGAACACATTTCAGGGTATGTCACACTTCACAGCATTGCATGAAGAATAAGCGGCCTTGAAGTTATTATCTCCGGTTACTCAATTCTCCTATTTGCTCAGGCACTGCAGGTTTGCTTAACGGTTACTGCCCCAATATTGCACAACTGGAACTATAACAATACAGTAAGAGAATTCCTACTTGACAGCTGTTGGAGGACGCGTATGAGGCTGTTTGGCTGCCTCTCACAGAGCTTTATCACTTTCCAGCCAGGGGTGGGGATGGGAATCAGACAAAACACACAACTTGAACAGGAAGAAGTTCATACTGTGGCATTAGACAACTCACACAAGCTCCACTGTGTATTCTGGCACCTTCCCATCTCAATATTACCTTTCAGTTAAAGGCTTCTTTTCCCTGCTCCGACCATAATGCAGTAAAGATGGATATGAGACTAATTCCAACCGGCTCCTTTAGATGGAAGATGAATGACAATTTGTTTAGAGATCAGGAGATTATTAAAAAGGCCCAAAAAGTTTTGAAGGACTATTTTGACATAAATTTGAACACTATGGTGGAAAAAAGAGTAATCTGGGACACAAGTAAAGCAGTAATGAGGGGGTTACTGATACAACAGAACACTATAAAGAAAAGAGCACAGAATGAGAAAAAAGACAAGATTTTGGGAAAAATTAAAGAATGTGAGAAGAAGTTAAGATCGAAACCGAAGTCACAGGAGATTTTGAGAGAAATTAAACTCTATCAAGCACAATACTCCAAATTGATAAATCAGGAAGTGGAATGGAAAATTAAGTTAATGAAACAAAGATCATTTGAATCGGCAAATAAATGTGGAAAACTGCTAGCATGGCAGTTGAAAAAGAGACAAAAATTGAATACGGTTACCAACTTAGAGATTGAAGGGAAAAATATTCAGAATCCTGTGGAAATTAGAAAGTGTTTCCAGAGATACTTCAAACAACTATATACTCAAGGGCCGCAAAATGAGACTGAGATAGATCAATTTTTGAGAAGAAATGGATTACCAAAATTGTCTCAAAAAAATAAGACAATTCTGAACTATAAAATAACACAACAAGAGATTGAAGATGCCATTCAGAACATGCAATTGGGCAAATCTCCAGGGCGAGATGGGCTTACCTCCAAATATTATAAGATATTGAAAGACTACTTGATACATCCATTAATGGAGGTTTGCAACGAGATCATGGAGGGGAAGAAAGCACCGGAATCGTGGAAAGAAGCCTTCATCACGTTGATACCCAAATTAGAAACAGAGAAGACACAACTTAAGAACTACCGCCCCATCTCCCCCTAAATGTGGATTACAAAATTTTTGCAGATATTTTAGCAAATAGATTTAAAAAGGTTTTAAATGAAGTGATCCACAAGGATCAGACAGGTTTTCTCCCAGGTAGACATTTGTTTGCCAACACAAGGAATATTATTGACATTTTGGAACTTTTGCAAACAAATATTAATACAAAAGCAGTGCTAATTTTCATAGATGCGGAGAAGGCCTTTGACAATATTTCATGGAAGTTTATGAGGAAAAACCTTGAAGGGATGGGAGTGGGACGGGGGTTTGAAAATGGCATAGAAGCAATCTACTCAGAGCAAAAGGCTAAATTGATAGTTAACAATGTGGTGACAGAAGAGTTTAAAATTGAAAAAGGAACACGACAAGGTTGCCCTATCTCCCCTTTATTATTTATTTCGGTCCTGGAGGTGCTCTTGAATATGATTAGAGGGGATCGGTTGGTTGAAGGAATACAGGTCGGAGCCAAACAGTACAAATTAAAAGCTTTTGCAGATGACCTAGTTTTGACATTACAGGAGCCAGAATCTAGTACGAAAAGGGTTCTAGAATTGATTCATGAGTTTGGTCGGGTGGCAGGATTTAAATTAAATAAGCAGAAAACTAAGGTACTGGAAAAAAAATTGACACCTTCGGAATCAGAAAGGTTTCAGAAAGAGACAGATCTAAATGTGGTTAAAAAAGTGAGATACCTAGGGGTAAACATGACAGCTAAGAACTTGAACTTATTCAAGGACAACTATGAAAAATGTTGGTCAGAAATCAAAAAGGATCTAGAAAGTTGGTCAAAATTGAAACTTTCCTTGTTGGGTCGAATGGCTGCTATAAAGATGAATGTATTGCCAAAAATGCTGTTTTTGTTTCAGACTCTACAGATTGTGGACAAGGTGGAGTGTTTCAGGAAGTGGCAGAGAGATATTTCTAAATTTGTCTGGCAGGGCAAAAAGCCCAGAATCAAGTTTAAAATTTTAACCGATGCTAAAGAAAGAGGGGGGTTTGCCCTGCCAGACTTAAGGCTGTACTATGAATCAGCAGCTTTCTGCTGGATGAAAGATTGGCTGCTTCTTGAAAATACTGATGTTTTGGATTTGGAAGGATTTAACAACGCTTACGGATGGCATGCATATTTGTGGTACGACAAGGTTAAAGTTCATAAGGCTTTCAAGAACCATATTGTCAGGAAAGCAGTATTTAGTGTCTGGATGAAATATAAAGACATTAGAAAATAAGACCCCAAGGTGGTTGTCACCAATGGAAGCTAAGGCCCGGAAAAGACTCAATATGGAGGCCAAATGGCCGAAATATTGGGAAATATTAGAAAAGGATGGAGATACTTGGAGATTGCAGAGTTTGGAGAAACTAAAAGATAAAGTGCGGGATTGGTTACATTATGCTCAGATAAAAGAGGTCTTTAAATTGGATAAAAAGATAGGATTCCAGGTGGAAAAATCGAAATTAGAAACAGAACTGTTAGAACCTAATACTAAGGTACTTTCAAGAATGTATAACTTGCTGTTAAAATGGAATACACAAGATGAAATGGTTAAATCAGCTATGATAAAATGGGCACAGGATATTGGGTATAACATTATGTTTGCTGACTGGGAAAAGTTATGGACCACCGGTATGAAGTTTACGGCATGTAATGCTCTAAAAGAAAATATTATGAAAATGATATATAGGTGGTACATGACCCCAGTCAAGCTTGCAAAAATATATCATATGCCTGACAATAAATGTTGGAAGTGTAAAGAAATCGAAGGAACGTTCTTCCACCTCTGGTGACTTGCCCTAGGGTTAAGGCCTTCTGGGAAATGATTTATAATGAGTTGAAAAAGGTATTTAAGTATACCTTCCCTAAGAAACCAGAGGCCTTCCTTTTGGGCATTGTTGGCCAGAGGGTGTTAAAGAAGGACCAAACATTCTTTATGTATGCAACAACAGCAGCAAGGATACTCATTGCTAAATATTGGAAAACCCAAGATTTGCCCACGCTGGAAGAATGGTAGACGCAACTGATAGACTATATGGAACTGGCAGAAATGACTGGCAGAATCCGAGACCTGGGAGAAGAAGTTGTGGAGGAGGATTGGAAGAAATATAAGGACTATCTACAAAAATATTGCAAACTGAATGAGTGCTAAGCAGGATGCAGGACTGAAAATAACTTGGCACCAGCAAGCTGTTTGAAAGGACTTTGAGAATATGTGAAATGTGAGAAAAAAGATAAACGTTGGATTAATATTGTGTTTAACGTAAGAACTTATGTTGTTGATAAAAATATTTAAAGGTAGAGACATAATATTGGGAAAGTACAAAATAAGATTTGAGACAAGGTGATAATTTGCTGTTTAAAACTTCATAATTGGGAACGCAGGAACGAGAGATGTGAGGAAGTCCAAAATTTGATGAAAGTATGGTTATTAACCAATTGATTTTGTTGTTCTATTTTCTTTTTCTTTTTTTTCTTCTCTGGATGGTGTTTTAATCTTTCTACTTTCTTATGGTTTTTTTTCCCCTTATGGTACTTTGGTGATGGTTTTATGTGTATTTGATGATTATAAATGCTTAAAATCTTTAATAAATATTATAAAATAAATAAATAAATAAATAAAGGCTTCTTTTCCCATACAGAATACACACATTATGCACTTAGATTTCATAGGACTGGTTGGACACTCAGCAATGGTGGGAGGACCCAGATGGGGTGAGGAACCACCAAGGGGAGAAGGCTTGGAGAAGACCGAACAGAGGAGGTGTTGGAAGCTGAAGGGGTAACAGGGCTAAGTGAGCCAGGAGAGTCTGTGTCAGAGAGAAGCCCAGAACCAGAGGCAGAAGCTGGAGCAGGATAGCGGGACGAGGGAGGCCAAGAGGCAGAGATGAGTCAGGCTGGTGAAGAGTCATGAGTGTCTCCCCCTCCTGCTGTGACAAGCACTCCTCCCTTCCGACTCCAAGAACCAGAAGAGGCATGAAATGGGAGTAGCAAAGACAGGCTGCATGCAGGCGCAGTCTCAGGTTGCTTGCAAGTAGCCCCAAAGAGGAGGAGAAGGCACAGACAACTGGCGGGGGGGGGGGCTTTTAGTCTCAGCAACTGAATTCAGGGAGTAGGACCTACAGGGCTGGGCTCATTATGCCTGAAACTTAGCCAAGTCTGTGAATACCGTGTTTTGCTCATAAAGAGTCAACTCCACCTTTTAACTGCGTGTTTTTCTGACTGGCTCTGTGACAATAAATCATGGACAAAAGCATTTGCCATCCCGATGCCCTCCAGATGTTTTGGACCACAACTCCCATCAGCCCCAGTCAGCACCGACCAGGGCTGGTGGGAGCTGTAGCCCTAATAATCTGGACAGCACCAGGTTGGTGAAGGCTGTGATACGGCATTCCACTCCTACAACACACTGACATGCACTAGCAAAGTTGTAGAGATCCTGTCTCCCCAATACAGAATGAAGCTGGCCAAGCTGGCAGGCACATTCCTGACAAAGGCACACACTCAATGCCAACATTACAGCAACCTAAACAGAGAGCTGAAGGAATAACACGCACTGCATTGTCCCGACCCCCGCAACCCTTTCTTTTTCCTTTTCTTTTTGTTAAATTAGCATTTCATTGCTTTTCATATTTAGCAAATGTACATGACATAAATGGCAACGGGGAAAAATGACAACAGCACCCCATCTCACGTGACAAAGCCCACAGCTTTCCCTAAAAGCTAATGAGAAAAATTTAGCAAAGGGGGGGGGGATGAAATGTCAACGTAGTTAAGGACGGGTGCATATATCAGTTTCAGTTTCTCTCCATTTCTCCCTTTCCTAACCTTAAATTCACTTCTCCATATTGCTACCTCAGTTTGCAAAGTTGTCATTTTCACTAGTACACACAATAATTGGCCAGAGAACATCATTGCAAAATTCAGAGAAGTGCAAATTTTGAAGAATGGCAGTGTTTCGGTTCACATCGTTTTGGAAAGAGCAAATTAGGTAGGTTCACCTTTAAATGCAAACTGATTCCAATTTCTCTCCAACAAGTTAGTATAAACCTTGTTTATCTTTCCCCCGATCAGGGTAGTGTACACTATACAAGGTAGTATAGCAAAAGCAAGGGAGGGCGTCTCCAAAGTGTCAGTATTTTCTGGGAGGTATTCAGACTTAAGGTTTGCACAATTAAAGTGGATTAAAGCTTTCTGTTGTCCTAGTACAACAAATCCACTTTAAAAAACAACAAAGGGCTTTTGTGGTTTGGAAAGTGATGAGGAAACACGTTGGAATTGGGATGGATGAATGGCTACCGGGGAGACACAGAAACACCCCATAAGAAAGAGATGTTGAGGACACAACATAGGCATAGGCATTCCTTTCTCCCATGCTTTTCTCTAGCCTTCCCCCAATATTCAAAGTACAGATGTGAGTCCTGTTCTACAGAGAAGAGTTGGTAGAATTCTGCACTGTCTCAGAATTCCACTGAGGCTGAATTTGTGGAAACCTCCTTCATATTTAAAGCTCACTGAGTGTAATAAACTAGGACACAAAAAACCTTTCTCCCTGGTAAGCCCTTTTACTGCATCTAGGGAATTCCAAACACACAGAGAGAGCAGAATGAAATGGTGCAGTCCAGAATTTTAATATCTCAGTTCACCACCACATTCTGTATAATGGGCAGATCAGCTAAGGCAGACCAAGGCAATGGATCCAGTTTCTCTGTGACTTTCTCACAGACAAAACCGCATTTCTGGAACAAGTCAGGAGTTGCACAACCAGTACATACCGTCTCAAACAACACAGTGTGTAAATTATGCACTGTCCTGAGGTGGCATCAGTCCAAAAAAAGTTAGTCACACTTCAGTGCCATTGAAAACAAAGGAACACAGATTTCTCTAGACTCGTACCAGTGTGTTTTCCTTGCCTGGAATAAGATGTAAAACAGCCTCCCAAAAATTTGTGGTTTTAATTTGGGGACAGAGTTTTGGACGGTTCAGTATTTAGGAAATTCCAAAGATCTCTAGATGCGGTGAAGAAGACACATGATCACTAAATATCCAGCAGTACTTTCATTGTTCCTAAAAAGGTTCCCTGGAGTAATTGCATGTTATTTAAGCACTACATTACCTAAGACTGGAGGAACAAATAACAGACTCATATTAAAAGAAAAGGTTATCATTCATCGCAAAATATTTAACATTATCCCAGTGAAGGTCTAATTGTGCTAATGTGCAATTTGACTACCAGAAGAGGCACATTTTATTGAAGCAATATTATTTTCCATCTGTAATAAGACCAGCTGAGCGCCCCTGCCTTCAGCACACAGCATTAATTCAGATGGGGATGCCCAAAAGAATCTAGCATTGCTAGCAAAAGCATCACACTCTGCATTGGATCACCTTTCCTGCTTGAACTTTAGGAACTGCCGAACAACTTCCCTTTTTACATATTTTATCGGCCCTTATCTCTCTTTCTGTCCTCCCCTGCAAGTTCATACTTGATTCTGCAGGATGCAATCCTTCATCCGTTCTACACACACAAAAGGTGAAACTGGGGTCTGTTTTGGAGAAAAGGCTTTAGGGTAGGAGGAGTTTGAGAGGGAAGCCAGTCGAAGCTGCACGCTGGGTGGCATAATCCACAGAAGGCAATTGATACTGGATAAATTCCCAAGGCTATTAAATCATGATCTGAGAGCATCTCCTTAAGGCCCCTGAACCACTAACACACCTTGACGTACCTTTTTTATGCACAGTTTACGTGAGTATGTTCTTATGAGTAGAAAGGGTTACAAAAACCAGGTAATGGTGACAGGGCCAACCTGTTGGTATTAAGTTGTGGACCTAGCAGGAGATTCTCTCTCTCTCTCTCTCTCTCTCTCACACACACACACACACACACACACACACACACACACCATTCATGTTTCCCTGTTTCTATCTCACCTCCCCAACGAGTCCTGGTTTGTTTTGAGGTTTCTGCTGCCTGTCTTGTACATGAGTGTCAGTTTTGCATGTGGCAAAGGGAGGGAACTGTAGCAACATGCCCAGCTCTTCCTTTCTGCAAAGCACTAATAGCACCAGCTATTTCATTCTGAGGCCTTCATCTCGGTTTACTTCAAGAGGGGTCTGCCGTAATCACAATGCCAGACAGGAGATTGTGCAAGTGAGCGTACAACTACTGTAGCATACTGTGACATGGTACTAGGCATGCCATCCAGCCACAATTGCACAGGTAGAAGAGAATGCTATTCTCTTGGCCTGTTCCTTGAAATGGGGGGAGTGCAAAGCCTGAAGAGATTCCACCAGAGTCAATTTGTGCATGAAGATGCAGAGCAGCTGACACCTGAATTAGAACATTGAATGGGAATTGTGGCTTGTAATGTGCATGCATCTATATGGCACAGTCATTGGGGTGTGCCCAACAGAATCCGGACAGAAAAGGAAGGATTAAAAAGGAAACATTAAAAAAATGTTTAAAATGACATTCATTAAAAAACCAGAAGCTTTTTCATTAGGTGTTTTAAGACAACAATTGTCGAAAGCAAAACGGACATTATTTATGTATGCTACAACAGCAGCAAGAATCTTAATAGCTCAAAATTGGAAAACTGAAGAAGTACAATTGAAAGCACAATGGCAGGAAAAGTTGATGAATTATGCAGAGCTTGCAAAATTAACGGACAAACTACATGAAAAGGACAATAGGGACTCTGAAAAAGAATGGGAACCTTTTACAATATATTTGCAGAAACAACAAAAAGAAATGGTCTCGTTGGCCGGATTTAAATAAACGTTTACAATTTTACAACTGAGAACAAGAAGTATGACAATGTGATAATGTAATATAGTATACAAACAGCAGAATGTATCATCTGATGTAACAAACCAGAAATGGTAGTTGAGGGAAGTCAACAGGGAAGGGGGGAAATTGGAAAATGTATGTTTAGCAATGTTACTGGATATTTGTTATGAGAAAAGAAATTTAATAAAAATTATAGAAAAGAAAAGAAAAGAGAAAGGACGGATGCCCATTATTGGAGAAAAGGAATTCCAAATGTGCCCAAAGGGATTCAGGCTGAGAGAAGAAAAAATATGGCAACTTTATGTGGCAGAAATATGTTGTTTCTATATTACTAAAATGCAGAAGTTACTTTTCATTTTTGTTCAAATGTAAACATTTTAGCACTTGATTATGAAAAGAATCTGATGGAAACAGCATGCATTTAACCCATTTACTTATTCTGGACAATCCATTTCAGTGTTATCTGAAAGCTCCCATTTTCCTACATTTGAGTCCCATATTTTAAAATGGATCCCCCCCCCCCTTCCCCTTAACAAACATTACATTTTGCACAAAATTGACTCCCTTGGTCCAGAAGCTGATTCCAGCTTCTCCTGTATGGGAACACCCCCAATGGATAAAAGCATCACACAGGTGTGTGGATTGTAGTGTTATAGTAACCCTTTTCTGGTATGACAATAACTCATTTATGGCTTCCTGTTCAGCATGGCTGGAGGATTAGTGATGTATTGTCCCTAAACTTCCCCTTATCCATTCAGCTTGTTATTCCCAAAGCGGGAGAGACCTAAAGTAGTGGTTTCCTTTCATTGCTATTATTTTTTCTTGCTTTACATTTGGGGTTACCTTTCGTTATTTGTTCTTGTTTTCTTTTTATAGCAAAATAGCAAAGCTCTGGGGAACAGAAGCTGATGAGCAGAGAAGTCGAAACTCCTGCTAAGCAACAGCAGAAGAACTTAATTGTGGAGACATCACTGCATCTGGAGGAGAACCATTCCTTATGCCAGCCAAAGCAGAAACTGGGGACAGGAAAAGCTCTGGATCTTTGCTGCCCCAGATCCAAACAGGTGCAGCAGAGAGGCCCAAATTGGGCCCATTGGTAGCTGGACCAGCTTAGGATCCAGCAGGTCATTGGACAGCCCATCTCCTCCTCTTCTTTGCTCCTCAAATGCCCCATTTTGGAGGTACACACCAGCTACTGCCCATAGAGATCTTGCCAACAGTAGCTTCTGCCTGCATTTTAGGCACGCATGGACATTCCAGAGTGATGGAGCACAGCTAAGCAGAACTGGAGAGGGGGGGGCACCTCTGTTTCATCCAAACTCTTTCCAGAACAGCAGATTGGAGGTTTAGATTGCTCTGCCCATAAGGAATCCCTGCAGCTATACTGAACAGGAAGCAAGAAAACTGACTCAGCCTGTAAATGGAAAACTTTTGATGGAAGACTCAATAGCCTTTAAAGGCCTCAGTAGCGTGGTGCTGTGGGTTAAACCACAGAGCCTAGGACTTGCCGATCAGAAGTTCAGCGGTTCAAATCCCCGTGATGGGGTGAGCTCCCGTTGCTCGGTCCCTGCTCTTGCCAACCTAGCAGTTCGAAAGCACATTAAGTACAAGTAGATAAATAGATACTGCTCCGGCAGGAAGGTAAACGGCGTTTCCGTGCGCTGCTCTGGTTCACCAGAAGTGGCTTAGTCATGCTGGCCACATGACCCAGAAGCTGTACACCGGCTCCCTCAGCCAATAAAGCGAAATGAGCACCGCAACCCCAGAGTCAGCCATGACTGGACCTAATAGTCAGAGGTCCCTTTACCTTTACCTAGTGCTAGGCACCAGGCAATTTTGCTTTATAGCAGCAGCAGCAACAACAACAACAACAACAACAACAAAGCCACAAATCAAACATACAGGACAACTGACATACGTATAATGATTTGCCAACAAGTCATATGGAATTCTCCGTAACTTTTGAGTGAAGAAAGGGTAATCCCAGAAAACGGAGCTAGTGTGGAAGAGACTTAAAGTAGCCAAGAGTGGGAGTAGGGCAGTGCCACTGCTGTTGTTTATTCCCATCAGTCACCACCTGCAGGCAATGTGAACAGGGACACAGGGTGTTCTCAGTAAACTGCATTGGCAGCTGTGACTCTCAGAGCTATTCCAAGGAAACAGCAATTGACAAAAAAAACACGATAATCAAGACGATAAGCTCATATATTGAACACAAATCAATGCCCAGGTGCTCTGGCAGGGACCTTGACACCCACACCTGTGCCCTGAGTCTCGGAGAAGTTCTTTCCCAGACACTCATGCCCCACAGTTATGACAAGCGGGGTTTTCCTACCCAGCATAAATTCTTGCTCTGCATCTGATAACTTAAGCTGCGGTTCCCCCCACCCCATTCCCATCCTGATCGTATCAAACTGTTGAGCCACTCCTGCATGATTCATTTCAAATAAATGCTACTGGGCATTGGGGAAATATTGGAAGGTCTGTGATCCAAAAGGATTCACTGAACCTGAACCCGCATGTAGGGACGTGGCTCAGCAAGGCTAGTAATGTTGCCACACAAAGGATGTGGCCTTGACAAGTAGAGTTAAGGAGAAGCTGAGAAAATAGCTGGGCTTGTCTACGGAGTGGGCTCTCTGTCGCAACAAATCCACTTTCAGGAAGAAGCAGGTATTTTATGGTTAGGAAAGTGCCAGGAGAAAAGCACTAAGAAGGGTGGAATGATGATCAACTGATAAGAAGCTGTAGAATCTTCCCTCAGATAAACCAGGGTGACAATATCTGAGAGTTAAAATGCAGCAGCAATTCATATCGTTTGGCAGTATTTTATATCAAAAGTGCATTGTGCAGTTATAGCCACTACTCTATTCCAAACTAAAAAATGGAAAGCGTAATGCTGGTGGTCAACAAAAAAGGTTTGAAGACTCAAAGCAAATCTAAAAATTGCAGTATAAGCACTGGCAATTGGGAAACACTGGCTTGCAAGTGCTCCAATTGGAGAACAGCATTTACCAAAGGTTTCGTGGACTTTGAAGATGCTCAAAATCAAAGGAAAAACAAGCTAAGAGTAAGGCACGTTTGGCAAACCCTCACCATGATCAGCTCCCACCTGGAAACCTATGTCCCCACTGTGGAAGGAGGTGTGGATCTAGAATTGGCCTCCACAGTCACTTAGGACTCACTGTTAAGACTATGTTCATGGAAGACAATCTTACTCAGCTACGAGAGATTGCCAAAGAAGAAGAAAGAAGAGTACTTGATATTGTCTGTAGTGCTATTGGTAACACTCAAAGTTCCATTTCATTAGAAATTAAAGAAACTCTGGCCCACTGGCATAATTTCCCACCCCCATCCCCATTTAACTTGTGTGCATTTTCTGGCCACCTGCCTCAGATATATGACATCAAGTGTGAAGCAGCTGAGTTGAAAGGGGCTTTGTAGGTATCCCTGAGATTGGCACAGTTTGCAAAGCCACATGAACAGCACTTTGCAAGCACCAACAATTAGCTAATTGGTGTGGCTTACATAGTGTTGTGTGTGGAAGCTGCAGTGAGTTTACAGATTAGTAAACCCTTATTCCCAAAGGTTTGCTTGCACCCTAGCCAAGGACACCACCACCTACAACATCCTTTGGTGTCACAACAACAATTAACATGTTTTCTTGTGAAAGAATGGCCCTGATTTTCCAAAATACAACACATTGCAGATTGTGCTGGGAAACAGTGATCTCTCTCTAAAGGAAGTACCGCACAGGGTGGTATTTTACTCAGAGTAGACCCACTGAAATTAATGGGTCTAATGATATCTTGACAAATTAAAAAGGAAGATGCATTTGTTACACAAGCAAAGAGGTTTGATAATAAAGCCCCTGAACATTAATGCAACTGTTGGTTAGCAAAAGAGCGGCTCCTTCCAAGGTCCTTACTTTGGAAGGCACAAAATGCCAGATCTCAGCATCCTTTAACCAGATGTTCCTTTAAGTCTTCCGCTTGCAGAAGGGCGTAAGATCGCTTTTCCTCTGATTTGGCTTCAGCCCTGTTGTCTTTTAAACTGCATTTCATCACCTCTGGGCAAGACAAAGAGATGGTTAAGTAAACTCTTGCTGCTGCTTTACATTTAATCGCTACAAAGAAAGCAAGACTCCCATGGAATAAATAAAATAAACAGACAAAAGGGTGTTTTGCTTTGGTTGATATAGCTTGATGATTGGTAATAGTATAGGGCAGAACTACTAGGCTAGATTGTATTGTTTGGCTGCTGGAAACAAAATGGCCACAATGTATTCAAGTGAGGAGCAAACGGAAGGAGTGGTGCTGTGTTAGAGGCCACCCACTGAAACATCATTACAGATTTGACAGGAAAACGTGCTAATGAGCTTCCATACCAGCAGTAAACTGCAAATGTATTTTCACTTACCACATTTTCCTTAGTACGGAATCAGGAAATCCAGATTAAACTTTAAAAATAGGATGGGCTTCCATTTTGATGATGACAGTGGGAATGTTAAAGATACAGTGGTACCTCTGGTTAAGAACGGGATCCATTCCGGAGGCCCGACCATATCCTGAAAATTTTGTAACTGGAGGACTGCTTCTGCACACACACGCAGTGCCGCAGTGTACTTCTGCACATGCGCGAAGTGCACAGAGCATTTCTGTGCACGCGCAAGCGGCAAACCAACTTCCGGGTTTGCCACATTCACAGCCTGAAGATTACGTTACCCGAAGGTAACGTAACCCGAGAGTCCACTGTAGTAGGAAAGGATATATTGAATAAGTATTATCCTTCCTTCACTCACACTAGTAGGTGATGTAGCAGAGCAGATTCCCTTCAATACAACTGGAAGCTAGTTTGCAGATTCATTTGAATCTCTTAGTTAAGATTATTTCCTGGTGTCCCCTTTAATGCCTCTTAAAGTAAAGTAACAAAAAGTTTAACTCACATTTCAGTTCACGATTTGATCCCTGAAAGGCAGGCTTCTCTTAGTAGTTACACAAACAAACAGTGAGCTCATCACATATGGAGATTGAACAACAAAATCACATTAAGAGAACAAAATGGCTGCAGGAGAGCAGTGTTGCAGTACGAGCAGCAAGCAAGAGATCAAGAAAGAGAAAATAACTTCCTGACTCTGCTCTTTTATGGAGTCAGCCAGAGCCACGCCCATCTCCCAGGTCACATGCAGGGGGAGAAAGCTCCAGATCAGTGGAACAGGAAGTTACACTGACTAGATGTCCCCCTGCTTGTGCCCACTCTAGGGAAATAAGGAATATTGCATTTGACTGTACCAATGGATTACATCCCACAATGACGACATTGTGTGGATTCCGCACAACACTTATGTGCATGAGGAGCACGCATTGCACAATTAGCCCCCACACCCCGGAAGCACCCTTTGTGGGAGAGTTCTTTGCAGGCGCATACTTCCTTGCCAAGTTTTCTTACCAAAATCAAACTCTCTACAGAAGGGAAACACCTCCAGATGTAACAGTGTCCCTCTTTTTTTCTTGTTTCTCCTCTAAATTTCCTGGCATTTCAGCAAACTGATAATGTAAGGCTCTTATAGCGCAAAAGACATTTTGTGCTATGTAAGAAAAAAATTTATATTGGAAAGTTGAAGAGGTTTGCTGACATGGAAAGCTCGCCATTGGAATATGTGCTGTTATTGCTGCAAAATGCAACCAGCTGGCATATTCCAAACAAATGTACATTCCAGAGGCCGTTGGATAAAGAAGAAGAATTAAGTAGCCAAAGCATGTTAATTCCACAAACTATTAAGACTGTGGAATATGACTCTACTAGGGACAAGGTCCAGTATAGGCTTAGGGAGTGGGACTCACTTCTGGGTAGAGGATGGTAAAGCCTGTCTGGAATGGATATATGAAAGAATGTTGCAGTCAGTGAGTACTGAGACGGGACTATGGAGAGACTCTGGCTTAGTGGTTGGGCACATGATTCTCATGCCGAAGGTCCCAGGCTCAATCTCTAGCCTCTCCACTTAAAAGGATCAGGCAGAAGGTGATGGAAAAGACTTCTCCCTGCTGGAGAGTACCAGTCAGAGCAGATAATGCTAGGCTATATTATAGACCACAAATGTGGAAACTTTTTTAGCCTAGAGGGTTCAGATCTTTATCTCTCCCCATCACTGCAAGGCAACTTTGACAGACCAAGATTGGCCCACAGGACTAGAGGTTCTCCACCCCAGTTAAGAGACCATAGTCTGGCCCAGTACATGGTCCTAGAGATTTAGATCAGTGGGATACCGCACATTCTATATACCAAGGTAGGGTGGCCTACTTTACAAAGGAAAGCTCTCTATTGGAAGGTGTCCTTTATCTGAAGGCAGGAGTGGCCAATGCGGGACTTCAGAGATGCCCTCCTGACACCAGTGTCACTGCCAAGTATCTGGCTTGTGTGATTGCATGGCAGCAGCAAGATCAGGCCATTGACCCTGCCATTACGCTACCCAGTCCCATCAAGGTTTGTGGCAGCTACGTCGAATGTTCGGAAGGTGGCACTGCCCCATCATGCTGGCCATTCCTGTTTGAAGGGTTATCCTGTCCAAGTCTGATTTAAAGATACGGAACCACAAGAAGGAACAGCAGCAGGGGCCTGGAAGTTGCCCATCAACCATTAGCATCAGCTGACCTAGCAGAAACAAGGTCTACCTAGTCCAGGGGTCAGCAAACTTTTTCAGCAGAGGGCCGGTCCACAGCCCCTCAAACCTTGTGGGGGGCCAGACTATATTTTTTTGGGGAAATGAACAAATTCCTATGCTCCACAAATAACCCAGAGATGCATTTTAAATAAAAGCACACATTCTACTCATGTAAAAACACCAGGCAGGCCCCACAGATAACCCAGAGATGCATTTTAAATAAAAGGACACATTCTACTCATGTAAAAACACGCTGATTCCTGGACCGTCTGCGGGCTGGATTTAGAATGTGATTGGGCCAGATCCGGCCCCCGGGCCTTAGCTTGCCTAGCCATGATCTAGTCACAATCCTCTTTATTATGGTGAGGTGTATTGTATTTCTACTTAAATTACAGTAATTGTTTCTAAATTTTCATATCATTCACTCCCTCTCTCTCTCTCTGCTTTTTATGAATCACTTCTTATTTTAAAAAATATTTCTTGATTGAACTTTTTTGAAAATACAAAGCAAAGAGAAAGCAAAGCAAAACAGATGCAAAGAGTGAGTATTAATATAACAGGCTTAAGATTGCTCAATGACTATACTTACTGAAAATCTTAAAATTTTATTTATGCTTTAGATTTTCCATACCAGGTTTCGAGATGAAGGGAGAAAAAATTCTAAAGGTCCATCATCTGCAGTACATAGTGCATAGTCAATAAACACTTCTTCTTGAATAAGTCATTTATGTTTTGCCTCCCCACCCCCGGTACTCTTGTTGTTGTTTAGTCGTTTAGTTGTGTCCGACTCTTCATGACCCCATGGACCAGAGCACACCAGGCACGTCTGTCTTCCACTGCCTCTTAATTTTTGTGTTAATTTCTCTAAGAAAGCACATTGCCAAACTTCTGGGTACCGCTGGTCTATACTTACATTCTGAAGTATTCTTCCAATTCTGAGCTACAGCTGCTCATGCAGCCGAAAGCAAATGACTCAACAGCTCTTTATGATTAAGATCTCAAGTTCTATTCGGAAACATATTTAACAACATATTTAAGAAGCATCTCTGAGTGATTTTACAGGACAAGAAAAACAGAAGCAACAATTGCAGATATGCAAAAAATAAAATAATTATGTGAACAAAAACAGTTAAAAACCATTGCATATGTAAAAACAATTTCAAATGCCAAATGGGATAAAAATCTGCACTTGTTGGAAAAGAAATGTCTTCAACAGGCTAAAAGAAAAGGCACCAGACTGATACATAGAATTATGTAATTCTAGAGTTGTTATGGACCACGCGGGTCTCATCTAGTCCAAACCCCTGCAATGCAGGAATCTTTTGCCCAACGTGGGGCTCGAACCCATGACCCTGGAATTGAGTCTCATGCTCTACTGACTGAGCTATCATAGCAATCTTATGACAACTAAAGGAGGTTCTGATGGGTAAGCACCACAAGACTAAAGGCCCAAGTCCAACATTGTATGGAATGGACCCCCTGATTAGATTGTATGTACAGAAAGCCCTCTCCCACAGGGTGCAGCGATTGTTTGGGGATATAAGGGATGAGAATATCTTTTAGGTATCCTTATTCAAAGCTGTTCAGCGCATTGTACACCAACAGCAAGACCTTGAAAACAAATCAATTAGCACATGAACTTTTATTTTATTGTAAATTTTTGTTCTCTTCATTTTGGTGATATGTTTCATCTTTTTAAGTGAGGGGCAAGTGACCACCACATGTTGAGGTTCTCTGCAGAGTGATACTCCAGCCCCAAACAGCTCTGCCAGACTTGTTCAGTTTTGGTGAAACACCCACCTTTTTTGTACAGCTTTTGGCAACTTGAGGTTCTCTGGCCCAAGGAGTTGACATCCAAAACATCTGGATAGCAGAAAGTCAGAGAAAGCTGCTTTAGCGTGTCTTTGCTGGTTTAGCCCTTATTGACTATGAACTGACAAATCCCTTGATTATTATATTTTACAGAATCTTGTCAAAAATACCATTTTCATATTGCTTTCTTGTCATTTATAGTATATTGTTGGCTTCCCTGGGGATTCTTTGGAGTGGTATAACCTTTCTATACACGAATAACAAGTTTACTGAAGCATGGAGATATGTGAGCAAGAGCCTATTTCATCAAATGAATGGAAGGGTCAAATACAATTTCCTCAAAAATTCTATTGTGTTTGACTGATTGTTTGGAAGAGTGCTACAAGAGTTGCCAAAAAGCCAGAGCCACCCTTATTATTTAGTCCCCCCCCCCAGCCTTAGTTGTAATCCTTTAATGAATTAAATGGAGCAATTAAAGAGGATTTGTGAGAATCCAAACTGACATTAAAAAAACAAACCCAAATCTGATATTTTCTTTTTGTCACTCAGGCGCCTAATGTGGAGCCCTCTGATTTATGGATTTTGCAGACCACACCTCTCTTACCCACATTTCTTTGTATCTTCCTAATATCTAGATTGGTATTCCTTTGAGGGAGGCTGAGCTATCATTTTTAGCATGCAGCTCTATCTAAATCTGGAAAAGTGTGATGAAATGGTGCCTTAGCACATAAAAAATGGATTCACTTCCAACTATAAAAGGGACTTGATTCAAAATGATAAGCCTGACTTTGCCACTATTAATTTCAGAATCGTGAAATGTTTCTTTAATTGGTTTTTTCTCTGATTATTAACATGCTGTACTATTGTATTTGTTTCTGTTTTGTATATCACTTTGACCTTCTTTTCAATATAAATAAATTTAATAAATAAATAAATAAATACAGCATCTCTTCTTAAAGCCAGTGTTTATTTATTTTCCCTACTTCCATGTACTGCCATTGCCTGCATCTCAGATGAGGCCTTTCACATTCAAAAGATCTGCAGCCAGATCTTTTGATACCTTTCCCAGGAAGAAGCCACACCCAGCGCTGGCTCAAAACATTTTCTTGCCTGAGGCAGAAGTCAAGATGGTGATATACCCCTACCCCTCCAATTCCATGTACAGAAGCTGACAAGACTGATAGATCGATCGTATTTTAACACCAGCAACAGGCTGTCCTCCTTCACTGCACCTAAGGGAAGGAGGCTAGTTTAGGAGCTGCAAGAGGGGCCTTATGGCCCAAACTGTTCTGTACACCTGAGGCAGCCACCTCCCTCTGCCTAACAGTAGGGCCCACCCTGGCCACACCCAAAGACACTGTAGTCATACACTTCCATATACAGCCGCTAATGCTTATCTGCAGTGCACTGGTTGTTCTGTATCTTCATCATAAGCTAATGTGAAAGAGGGAGACTGAGGGGGAATGTTGTTTAGAAAGGAAAGCAGACCTAAATTTTGGCACATTCGTCATCCACTAAAGCAGGATTGACAAACGCTAATTTGTTAATCCAGCTGATGGCCAGGAGCTATGGCAATACATTTTCAACAACTATGTCCTCTTTTTTAATGTGAACCCTTAATACCTGGGTAAAACACAGTACTTCATCATGCTCTCCTCCCCTGTTCTTGTGCACTTTATTGACAGATAGACTTAGAAGGAAGAAGCGGGATAAACTGGGACTATATGGCATGCTGAAGCAGCCACCAGTGAGTCAGTCCTTTTGCTCTTCCGATCCCTGAAGGTAGCTCAGTAATCTGTTTAGAGTATTGTGAGGATGACATGGCTGTACTGGAAAGCCCTAAGGGCTTTGCGTCAAGTTACTAAAAGGACTGTTTCCTCTAACAAAACCCTGTCCAAGCAATCACATGGGCTGGTGGGTGGAAACATGTCAGAATCTTCGCTTGTGAAATGCCCTGTCCCAGGAGAACTAACTGGATCCCACCTTGATGGTTTTTCATTGTCACTTGAAGACTCTTTTATTCCTGAGGTTTTGGGTTTTTCCCTAGAGTTATACTGCAGCCTTCAGTTAAAGAAACATCCAGGGCCATGTTTAGATAGACAAGGTCTATTCTGACATGCCTTTGGCCTCTACAGCCACAGTAGGCTCTGTAACCTTCCAACAGCTTGACCTCACTCCCAAATACACACACTTTTGTTGTCTCCTGAGGCAGACCAGATGCCAACATGGCCTTGCTGGTGCCTGAATTTATTTTCTCTACTTGTTTTGCATTAACTGATACTTTTTAGCAGCTGTGCCTGTTTTGTTTTCATTTTGTTCTGTTATTATTTTTTAGGTTGAATGTTTTTTATTTTTGATGCGAGCCACCTTGGGCTACTACAATGGAAAGAAGAAGAGGAAGAGGAAAGAGGGCAGGGAGGATGAAACAATGACTGGGGCTGATGGGAGTTGTAATCTAAAACATCTGGAGGGCACCAGGTTGGCAAAGGTTGGTATAGTGTACGCTGAGAAGGGCAAGTCCATGATAAGTAGTCATGTTTTCCTTCAAATACCCAGTCAGCTTTCCAGTTCATCACTACTGTGAATTTTGAAGGAAAGTGTTGATCTTTTAACATGTACTTTACCTGTCAGGCTACATATATATTTTAGTCTTGGGTATCCAAAGTTTGTGCTAAGGCAATAGCATGTCACTCAAATGCCTAAGCGGGGATGGGATGGGGGCATTCTCTGTCTTTCATTCTCTGTCTTTCCCAATGGTTACCTAGGTAGTAGGGAACATACTATCATCATCATCAACAACAACAACAACAACATCTGTAGTTCTGAAAAGGATTAGGAGCCAGTCACTGAAAGCATACTTTTTCTCATCTTTCTCTTTCTTTCTTTCTTTCTTTCTTTCTTTCTTTCTTTCTTTCTTTCTTTCTTTCTTTCTGCAGAAGAGGCCTCTGTGGCATTCAATGAAGTCACCTGCACTCCCAAACAAATGCACAAGCTTTGGTTTTACTGCTGAGTTCAGCAAAGAAGAACCGCTTTGCCCTTTGGGCAGTTTTGCAAGAATCTGTGCACATTGTTCAGCACTGTTGAGAAACGTCTTGGCCACTCCATCAGCCAGCGCAAAGGGAATGCAGCGAGACAATAGTGAGGATGCACCGCCATGCCTGCACACGCCCAGAGAACCTGCCTGTTACAGTTGCTGTAAACAAAATATATGCCGCTTTGTGAGGATTAGATATCCCCAATTGCTGGATTTCCCATGGTTCAGTATCTATGCATCCCTGGGGTTATCATTAGGGTAATTTGTTTTCTATGCATATGCATTCTTAGTACACACTATTATATGCTTACAGTGCTATTTGGTATATATGAATACATTGCACACTTACATTACATAAACGAGGCATGTTAGACAGAGCAATTCAAAGATCTACCTCTCTGTCTCTCAAAAGCTGTGTGAAAATGCATTCACAGTGAAAGAGGATGACTCACAGGTAGACGGTTAAAGGTTAGAATGACGGTACCATGCGGTTCAACAATAGGAGCCAAACGCCCACAACACTAGAGGAAATGAAATTAGGATGACTCTATTTGGGATGTTTATCCCATGAAAAAGCACCCCCTCATCCCATGATACGATGTTTCATTTATGCCCGCTATTTCCATATTTCCAAAGGAACCCTGAGATTCTAGCTGCTCATCAAGACTGTGGACAAGAGAGCAGAAGCAATTGAGCCTTAGGCAGGTCTGTTTTGCCACCATTTCCTAGAACAGAAATGGCAAAATTGGGGGTTGGGGAGAGCAGGGAATGCCTTCCACTGTTTTGGCTTCAGGAGAGCGGAAGGTAGTTCAGTTGAGCTAAAGAAATATGGCAAAGAGCCCTGTAAACAATTAATTCTTTATTTTATAATCTCATATGCCACACATTCAGTGAAACTATGGTAATGATATGTGGTACATTACATTCATTTAACAATAGATCCTTTTATAGTAGGATGTTTGTAGGTGATGCAAAAGCACCATCTGTAAACATGCTAATGCTGTAGGTAGGTTTTTGTGCTGCAGGAGGTAAGATGAAGTGCACAGTGATGGTGATGAAATTTTTATCCAGTCCTTTTTCAAGTGAGCTCATAAATGGGTCTTCCTTTTATTCTCACAATAACCCTGTGAGGGAAGCTAAGCTGAGAGACAGGGACGAGCCCAAGGCTACCTGGTCAGCTTTGTGGCCAAACAGGTGTTTGAACCTGGGTCACCCCAGTCTAATCCCAACACTTTACCTTCTACATGACATCAGCACTCACATAGTAATAGAATGGCTCAAGCAGAAACCAGCCTTTGAGATTCACAGGTTTTGTCTTTAAGAAAATGAAAGCTTCATGATTTCAGAGATATGCTTGAAAGCATCATATCTCTATTAAGTTAAAGATCTAGGAACATACAAAGACTACATTTTTTTTTTTCATTTTAAAATGACACATCTTGCCCAATGTCAAGATTTCTTTCTTACTTTTTTTTTTTTCTGTGGCTCGCTGTTCCAAATTAAATTACAGCATTAATGCAATTCACACAGTTGCTTGGCATCCATCACTTTTTGAAAAAGATCATCGATATTGCATTAGAGGAATATTATGCAGATCTACTCAAAAAGTTAGTCCCATCAACTGCATGTAAGGGAGAGAGCCCTGGTAAACAAAGCAGGGCTCACTTCTGAATAAACATGTGTCCAGTTGTGCAGACAATTTACCTCCTTATAAAGTTTGAAATATATATCTGGTTATGACGCTTGGTGCTTAACATTTGCTTGCATCTGCTGCGAGGTTCTTTTCTAGACACCGGCAGGAGAAAAGTTCAAGTTCCTTTGGCATTTCATTGTCACATATATTTTTGATGTCTGCTAATTTAAAACAAACAAACAAAAGTGCTCTTATAGTTGTCACTGCTTCATAACCCATCTCAGATGGATAATTATTATGCAGTGGGAGCCACCATGACTTCGCTAAACTCCAGCCTCTCTCTGGGGTAAGCTGCCAGCATCAAATAACCCAAGGCATCAGGTTTATGCAGGACGACAGGCAGGAACATGCACTGCACACCAACCCTTTGCTCTGCTTGTCTGTGCTGCACAGGTGAAGTCCCAGCCTGCCTCTCCTCTTTGTGCCAGTTTTAACCCTCGCCTTTCCCCCTGCCCATTCCCAATTATTTTGAAACATTCCCCTCCTTTCTCATATTTTATATATTTCTCCTCTAAAGGTAAAGGTAAAGGTACCCCTGCCCGTACTGGCCAGTCTTGACAGACTCTGGGGTTGTGCGCCCATCTCACTTAAGAGGCCGGGAGCCAGCGCTGTCCGCAGACACTTCCGGGTCACGTGGCCAGCGTGACAAGCTGCATCTGACGAGCCAGCGCAGCACACGGAACGCTGTTTACCTTCCCGCTGGTAAGCGGTCCCTATTTATCTACTTGCACCCGAAGGTGCTTTCGAACTGCTAGGTTGGCAGGCGCTGGGACCGAATGACGGGAGCGCACCCCGCCGCGGGGATTCGAACCGCCGACCTTTCGATCGGCAAGTCCTAGGCGCTGAGGCTTTAACCCACAGCGCCACCCGCGTCCCCTACACACATTTAATTCTGCTCGTTTCCTGACCAACCACCTCATGTTTGCTTTAATGTTATTTGGCGCGCCTCTTCTAAGGGTAGATGATATTCCTTTTAATAATGATGGAGCAGAATTAGTTCTTATGCACATCACTCCCCCCCCCCCAAAAAAAACCCCTTCCAATCAATAGCTTGGTTTTAAGCATTTGCACAAGTTCTTCAGCCCAAAAGGCTCACGAAAAGTTCATGAATGGGGGGGGGGGCAACGACACTCAAGCCACACCCTGTCCTCAGGTTTATAATCTAAAAGGTACAACAGAAAAGGGGGAGGAGGATGGGAAGAGGGAAAAAACATGTTTGGCACAAGTTCTGAAAGTCGCCGTTCTTAGAACAACCAGAGAGGGTGGAAACAGTTCAGGTAGTTTGACTGGCTGATGATGCACTAGGCAACTGCTAACAGAGAGCCAAAGGCTGCAGTGACACCATACATTTAATACACATTTAAAGCACATTGCTTCCCTCAATGAATCCTCAGCACGGTAGTTTACACCTCACAGAGCTACAATTCTCAGCACCCTTAAGAAACTGTGGCTCCCAGGGTTCTCTGGAGAAAACTGTGCGCTTCAAATGTGTGGTGGGCATACACAGCCAGTGGCAGCTGATCTCTCACCTGACCACTAGTTGATTGTGTCACTGCGAGGCAGAGGAGGAGGTGGTGAGGAAGTTGGCGCAGTGAAAACGTACTAGCAGAAATGCCAGATTGGCTCAGTCTGTGTGTTTGCACCATGCCAACCTCACCGTGACCTCACCTGCTTCCCTTCATCTCCTGGTAAGCAGCAGTGATCCAGCTGACATCACTTTCTGTACTGGGTTGTTGTTGTTGTTTTACTGTTACTATTGAGGTGGTTCTTGTTATGTTTTTAATTCTGTATTTGGATCTTGTTTGTAAATCACCTAGAGACTATATTAGATTACTATCAGCATCAGCAGCATCTTTTATAAAATATTTATGTGCCTTCTAACATTGTTGTTACCCACCCTGAACTCCATCAGGAGGAAGGGTGAGGTCTAAGAACAATCAATCAATAAAACATAGATGAAACAATGGAATTATTCACCAACTCAGATAATGCTAAAACAAAAAAAATTCCTTGCAGTAGCACCTTAAAGACCAACTAAGTTAGTTCTTGGTATGAGCTTTCGTGTGCATGCACACTTCTTCAGATACACTGAAACAGAAGTTGCCAGATCCTTCTATATAGTGAGAAGGTGGGGAGGGGTATTACTCAGAGGGGGGTGGGAATGGGTGATTGGCAGATAGCTGTGATGAGCCTGTTGACGACTATTAACGACTGCAGTAGGTCTTACAGGAAAAAGCAAGGGGTGAGAAGGTTAAAAATGGCTTTGTCATGTATAGTGAGATAAGAATCCAATGTCTTTATTCAGTCCAGGTGTCTCCATGGTTTTAAGTTTGGTAATGATTTGCAATTCAGCAGCTTCTCTTTCCAGTCTATTTCTGAAATTCCTTTGTAGTAAAACAGCTACTTTGAGATCTTGTATAGAATGTCCTGGGAGATTGAAGTGTTCTCCTACTGGAGAAACATCAGATAATGCTGTAATTGGGCCCCAAAAGTAATTTCTGCTACTCTTGTCTTGAGCCGTCATGCAGATTTCATTATCCTCTGAAGCATATAGGTGAGAATGATCTCATTCCTGGAGCCTCAGCGTGCTGACACAAGGACATTTGTGGAACTTTTATCTTTTCCTGCTTCCTTCTCTTTTGATTCTCTGGCTGGCGCATCCCAAATAGGGCTGCAGGGATGGAACACAGCTCCCAGTGCCAAAAGATGGAGATGACATAAGAGTTTCTGGAACAGACGGAGGCTGATTGGCTGAAGGTGAGCTAATGGCTTACGAGTGAGATCTAGTCAAGTAAGATGCATAACCCGTAGCCAAGTCATCTGATGGTGACATCTACAGTTGGGTTGTATCCCATCTACCCCACTCTGGGAGAGCAGCGGTCATGGTCCATCACCCTGTCGCATCTTACTCTCAGAGATAAGAGAGACTGTGTGTCACCTTGCTGCTGGTGCCAGCAACTTCATTGCATGCATGACTGCATCCCCACCAAGGTCTTTGCTCTACCAGACTTTGTCAGAGCATCTTTCTTCTCCCATCAGGGTCCCATCTGTTTCAAGGAGTGATGACATTCCCCCTCAGCATGACGTTGGCAATCCCAACTTGCATGAAGCCTTCTGTTTCGCCGAGTTCCTGAAGTCATCGTGGCTCCAGATGGCCTCGTATACGGATGACTTCATCCTTTTCCGCACAAAGTCATTGCATGCACTGCATTGTGGGACTAGGAAGCAACACTTACATTTCTTTATACTGGACTCTCTAGAATGCTGGAGGGAAAGTTATGCTGGTGAATGAAGATCAATGATCAGAATCACTTCACACATGATATACTTCCAATGTAGAAATCACCTGCATGCATTCTGTGTATATGCCCCCTTTGTAATGAAGCTATGAGGATCTACTTTTGTTGCCTGTGCATACCATTGAGTTTCTGCTTTGTGGGCATGCATTCACACATGCATGTCCTTGGACAGACCCATACCATACATTTAAGGCATACCCAACACACATTTAAAGCACACAGCTTCCCTCAGGGATTCCTGGGAATGGTAGCTTCCCTTTCCATAGCTACAATACACAGCACCCTTAACAAACTACAGGTCCCAGGATTCTTTGGGAGAAGTCACGTGCTCTATATGTGCAGTAGGTGT